>NC_092688.1:8769608-8979608 GCF_964275005.1 Diadema setosum
GCTTTCTCGTTTCCGCTTATCCCAACATGAGACGGTATCCATTCGAAATGAATGTGTGAACCCGCTTTTGATAGTTCAGTATATAATTCTAAGATGTTTGTCATGATACATAATGGATTGTTTTCCATTGCTTGTGCAGTGAGCTTAAAGAATCTGTTAGAATTACATACTTTGAGCTTGGATTTGATTTATCGCTGTGGCTCTGGTTCCACTGGAGTGCCATGAGCAGTGCAATTTGCTCCGCTCTGTAGGTTCATACGGGAGATAGTCTTTTTGCTATTTCTACTTTATGACTGGGTATATAAACAGCAGCACTGCTTTCTCCCTTCGATGACTTTGACCCGTCTGTGTAAATTCTGGTATAATCCCTCCATTTTGTGTAGATGTATTCGTCAGCCTCAGCCTTTGCTTCGAAAGTGATTGTATTTTTCTTATTGATTGTTTCGTGTAGCTGCGTTGACACTGATGGCGGTATTAAGTGCCATGGAGGGGTATCTAATAGGTTTTTTGTTTCGATATTTTCATCCGAGGTGTCTGCGGTGCGTATGACGAATGGTACTTCTTCTCCTCAGTTAGTTGTTCTATACTGCCAGCAGTCTTGTAAGCTGTCTCTTGTTGGGTGGTTTGGGATATGGGCAATGCTCACTCTGAAGTTATAGACTTATAGGCTTTAGCTTATTTAAGCTTGTCCTCAAGCACGCCCCGGCTCTGCCACCAGAGGGAGCTCAAGGTCATTGACCAATGAAAGCGAAGCTGTAGTGATTGTGAGAGGCTGTAACCATGGATGGAATGCTGATGGCTATGATGCACAAGACACACCTGTTAATGGAGGTGTGGGCCTGACTTTCTTGACTGCGCGCTGTGCATTGGTTCCTGACCAGATTTTGTGGTCTTATGATAATTTCTGTCGCAAGGAGGCGCTGTTAGCACAAACGCGAGCACACAAACCCCCTTTTCTTCTACAATTTCATCAAGTTTCATGAAAATGATATGGTTTTGCATGTACAGCATGACATTCATGAACCCCACCTTATCAGGGCACCCCGGATAGGTTTATAGCCAGATTTTTGGGGTCCTAGGATGATTTCTATCATAGATGGGGGGTGCTGCCAGCACAAAAGGAGCACACGACCCTTCGCCCCTTTATATTGTTTTTCTGCAATAAGTAAGGCCGTGTTTATGCTTTCCCTTTTCGGGCCAGAATCAGCGTTTTGAAACGTGATTAGAAACTTCGATAGAAACGCTGATTCAAAACGCCGATCCACGAAACGCGCAAAAAGGTGCGTTTACAATCGACGTTTCTGGCTAATCACGTTTGACGGGGAAGCATAACCGCAACAGCGTTTCTAAACGCGTTTAGAGTGACGTCATGTAAACATAGGCGTAGCCAGGATTTCATCTTAGGGGGGGCGGTTAGTCTGCGAGGGAGCGAAGCGACCGAGCCCGAGCGAGCGGAGCGAGCGAGGGGGGGAGGGTGTCCCCCCTCCCACGGTAAGAACTTTTTTGCATTTGGATGTTGTAAATGGTGCAATTTGATGCATGTTTTTGCGCGTTTTATCGACGTGAAACAGTCCCACTTGTTTATGGTAGCAGTTTATTTTGATGTAGATTATTATTGAACAATTTGCCTATAAAAGGGTATAATTTAGAAACACTTCTTGTATTAATTCTTTTCACTGAATATCATGAACGCGATTGAACCCGAGAGTGAGCGGAGCGAGCGAGGGGGTAGGGGAGGGTGTGGGAGGGGGGTGTCCCCCCTCCCACGATAAGAACTTTTTGCATTTTGATGTTGCAAATGGTGCAATTTGATGCATGTTTTTGCGCGTTTTATCGACGTGAAACAGTCCCACTTGTTTAAGATAGCAGTATATTTTAGTGTAGATTATTATTGAACAATTTGCCTATAAAATGGTATAATTCAAATATTCTTTTCACTGAATATCATGAACGCGACTGAACCCGAACGAGCGGAGGGAGCGAGGGGGTAGGGGAGGGTGTGGGAGGGGGGTTTCCCCCCTCCCACGGTGAGAACTTTTTACATTTTGATTTTGCAAATGGTGCAATTTGATGCATGTGAAACAGTCCCACTTGTTTAAAGGGAAGGTAAACCCAAAGAGCAATGTGGATTGAGTGAAAGCAGCAACATTAGTAGAACACATCAGTGAAAGTTTGAGAAAAATCGGACAATCGATGCAAAAGTTATGAATTTTTAAAGTTTTGGTGTTAGAACCGCTGGATGAGGAGACTACTAGAGGATATGACGTATGAGTGGACAACAATACAAAGAAAATATAAAGGATATTCAACAAAAATTCACTTTTCTAGAATTATGAAAGAGCAGTGGACCAACCGCTTTCAGAAAGCAGGGGGAATAATTGCTACCCTTAACATATGTCAATATCAAGTTGATGGAATTTGTAATTTTCATGAAAAATGGATTTTTGTAGTATTTTCTTTATATTTTCTTGATATTGTAGTCCACTCATACGTCATAACCTCTAGTAGTCTCCTCATCTAGCGGTTCCAACACCAAAACTTTAAAAATTCATAACTTTTGCATCGATTGTCCGATTTTCTTCAAACTTTCACTGATGTGTTCTACTAATGTTGCTGCTTTCACTCAATCCACATTGTTCTTGGGGTTTATCTTCCCTTTAAGATTGCAGTATATTTTAGAGTAGATTATCATTGAACAATTTGCCTATAAAATGGTATAATTCCAATACACTTCTTGTATTAATTCTTTTCACTGAATATCATGAACGCGACTGAACCCGAGCGAGCGGAGCGAGCGAGGGGGTATAGGGGAGGGTGTGGGAGGGGGGTTTCCCCCCTCCCACGGTGAGAACTTTTTACATTTTGATTTTGCAAATGGTGCAATTTGATGCATGTTTTAACGACGTGAAACAGTCCCACTTGTTTAAGATTGCAGTATATTTTATATCATGAACGCGACTGAACCCGAGCGAGCGGAGCGAGCGAGGGGGAGGGGAGGGTGTGGGAGGGGGGTGTCCCCCCTCCCACGATAAGAACTTTTTGCATTTTGATGTTGCAAATGGTGCAATTTGATGCATGTTTTTGCGCGTTTTATTGACGTGAAACAGTCCCTCTTGTTTAAGGTAGCAGTATATTTTAGTGTAGATTATTATTGAACAATTTGCCTATAAAATGGTATAATTCAAATACACTTCTTGTATTAATTCTTTTCACTGAATATCATGAACGCGACTGAACCCGAGCGAGCGGAGCGAGCGAGGGGGTAGGGGAGGGTGAGAGGGGAACCCCCCTCCCACGGTGAGAACTTTTAACATTTTGATTTTGCAAATGGTGCAATTTGATGCATGTATTTGCGTGTTTTAACGACGTGAAATAGTCCCACTTGTTTAAGATTGCAGTATATTTTAGTGTAGATTATTATTGAACAATTTGCCTATAAAATGGTATAATTCCAATACACTTCTTGTATTAATTCTTTTCACTGAATATCATGAACGCGACTGAACCCGAGCGAGCGGAGCGAGCGAGGGGGTAGGGGAGGGTGTGGGAGGGGGGTTTCCCCCCTCCCACGGTGAGAAGTTTTTGCATTTTGGTTTTGCAAATGGTGCAATTTGATGCATGTTTTTGCGTGTTTTAACGACGTGAAACAGTCCCACTTGTTTTAGAATGCAGTATATTTTAGTGTAGATTATTATTGAACAATTTGCCTATAAAATGGTATAGAATTCCAATACATCTTGTGTTAATTCTTTTCACTGAATATCATGAACGCGACTGAACCCGAGCGAGCGGAGCGAGCGAGGGGGTAGGGGAGGGTGTGGGAGGGGGGTTTCCCCCCTCCCACGGTGAGAAGTTTTTACATTTTGGTTTTGCAAATGGTGCAATTTGATGCATGTTTTTGCGTGTTTTAACGACGTGAAACAGTCCCACTTGTTTTAGATTGCAGTATATTTTAGTGTAGATTATTATTGAACAATTTGCCTATAAAATGGTATAATTCCAATACTCTTCTTGTATTAATTCTTTTCACTGAATATCATGAACGCGACTGAACCCGAGCGAGCGGACCGAGCGAGGGGGTAGGGGAGGGTGTGGGAGGGGGGTGTCCCCCCTCCCACGGTGAGAAGTTTTTACACTTTGGTTTTGCAAATGGTGCAATTTGATGCATGTTTTTGCGTGTTTTAACGACGTGAAACAGTCCCACTTGTTTTAGATTGCAGTATATTTTAGTGTAGATTATTATTGAACAATTTGCCTATAAAATGGTATAATTCCAATACACTTCTTGTATTAATTCTTTTCACTGAATATCATGAACGCGACTGAACCCGAGCGAGCGGAGCCAACGAGGGGGGAGGGGAGGGTGTGGGAGGGGGGTGTCCCCCCTCCCACGGTAAGAACTTTTTGCATTTTGATTTTGCAAATGGTGCAATTTGATGCATGTTTTTGCGCGTTTTATTGACGTGAAACAGTCCCACTTGTTTAAGGTAGCAGTATATTTTAGTGTAGATTATTATTGAACAATTTGCCTATAAAATGGTATAATTTAGATACACTTCTTGTATTAATTCTTTTCACTGTATATCACGAACTCGACTGAACCCGAGCGAGCGGAGCGAGCGAGGGGGTAGGGGAGGGGGTGGGAGGGGGTGTCCCCCCTCCTACGGTGAGAACTTTTTGCATTTTGATGTTGCAAATGGTGCAATTTGATGCATGTTTTTGCGTGTTTTAACGAGTTGAAACAGTCCCACTTGTTTAAGGTTGCCGTATATTTTATTGTAGATTATTATTGAACAATTTGCCTATAAAACAGTATAATTCAAACACACTAGTCTTCTTGTATTAATTCTTACACTGAATATCATGAACGCTGTCTGTTCAGCAATCAAACAGAGAAAGCATGCACACGAGGGTGTAGATATCCCCTCCCACACGAAGGTGATTTTGCGTTTTCAGACCTGAAATTCAGCGATCTGGTGCAAATTTTTGGTGCAACACTTTTTCATCGAAGTGTTAAAATCGCGGAATTTAGCTCTTATTCCGAATGTGCACCATCTGTGCGTATGTATAAAGTCTAGTGAGGTAGAACTTAGGGGAAGGGGGATTCCCCCTCCCGCTCGCGGAGCTTTTGCGTTTTTAGAATTGAAATAAAGCGATCTTGGTATAGCCACAGTCTACTTCTTTGCATGGCGGGGGGGGGGGAACAGGAAGAAGGCGTTGGCGAGTGTTATCTCCACTCTTCCCTTCCGATGGAGCTTGTATCTTTTTAAGGCTGTTTATGAAATTGAGATATCTCGTATACGCATAATAAGCATATTTGATGGAATCAACATTTGGGTAATCAAAAAAAAAAATGATGGGGGGGGGGGGCTGAGGGAGGAAAGGGTCAATTAAAAGGGGAAATTCCCCTTATACATGAGGGAACCTTCAGTTTTAGGAATATTAGTGAAAAGTCTTGTGCACTCAGAATTATTCAGAATTTTTTTTTAATCTAAAAAGTGTACTTAGCTAGGGAAAGCGGCAAAGAGGGGGAGGGTTTGGGAGGGGGTATCCCCCTCCCAAGCACGAGAGATTTTGCATATTTTGAATTGAAATTCAACGATCTGGTGCACACTTTGAGTGAAATATTCAAAAAAATATATCTTATTTGATGAAAGGTTGCAAAGGAGACCCGCTTCATGTGCATGCATACAGTATACACGCATTTTTTTTTTCCGCCTCCCAACTCCTCGGTCCAAATCTTAGGGGGGGCGACCGCCCCCATCCCCCCCCCCCCCCCCCCCTGGCTACGCCAGTGCATGTAAACGCCTTTCCGGTCCACGTGAAAAAGCGCGCGCCGCCCGGCCTGCCAGCTACCCTGGCCTGTGCATTTTCCCATGTACTGTGGGGCGGACAATGACAATCACACCGTCCGCCTCACGTTCCACACATTGTAAACGCTACTGATTCTATGACAAGCCGCATCAGGCGTTTTCACATTAGCCCGATGTTTCGAAATAGCGCGCTATTTTCTGACTTGGGAAATTAACCCGATAATGAAATAGGACGCTATTTGATAATGTGAACACAAATTAGCGCCCTAATTGTATCGCTCTGACCGAGAAAATTTCTCGAGTCCAACTCGGGAAATTTCTGAAATAGCGGGATAGTAGCGCGCTATTTGATAATGTGAAAACGACTCGAGAAATTAGCGCGATGCATCCCAGCATGCCTATAGTGCGTGTGACCCGATCGATCGAGGCAAACTGCACACAAATCATGAGGAATTTTTGAGAGGGCACACACATTACTGATGCTGTTTGCACATACTCAGCTGTCGAATTAGCTCGAAAAAAAAAAATTCGGGCTAATTCTCATCGGGCTGTGTGAATAAGAAATGAAACAGCGCTCTAATTCGCAATCGCGAGAAATATCTCGAGCTTGGATTTTTATCGGGCTGATGTGAAAACGCCTACTGTCGCTGGTTTCGGTATCTTTTAGAGTACAAAATGATCACATGTTGAAAATTGCAAGGATTGACAAAAATGGTCCTAAAATCATTACACATTAACCAAAATTAACGAACTTGGTGTCATTGTATTCGAAAAAATGGCCTTTCCAATAGTTAGGCCATGGGGTGAGCCGGTTTTTTCGCTTGTTTCGTTCCGACAACTGCGGCACTAAAATTTCTCCACAGCTACGTGTAAACAAATAACCAAAGAGGCTACAGGAGAAAGTTCGACACAAACCCTCCTGTAGTATTTTGGTAATTTAGGGGGAAACAGTGAACTTTTTTGTCACTGAGGAGCTGAATATGTACACTTTGCCGTGTACGATATTCATCGGCGAACGATCATGTGATGTATGTTATCCAATCCGAATCGAGAATTATTGTTTCCGAGTCAAAATGGCCGCCCCCTGTGAGCCTGTCGACGCGTCTACGTCGTCTGCTCTGCCGAAACTTTTAATATGCGTTATTATGCATGTAACATCGATGAAGTTTGAAAATTTCACGGCTATGACAAACCTAAGAGAGACGAAACCTATTTTGTGTGCCAAAGAGTGGATCAAATTGAGTGGAGGAGACCGTGAAATCGCAGACCAGAACGAAGTGATTCAGCTGCTCAGGGGGATTGACTGCAACCTACATAGTGGGGCAGATTATGTGAAAAAGATGCTCACATCCGGCGGAAAGTATGAAATTTTGCATATAGGGGTATTCTGAGGCGCTGATTTCAAAAATTGCCGGATCCAAGAGATCATCTGACCACGGGGTCGGCCGCCATTTTGAATTCCAATATGGCCGCCGTCAAAGATCCCTATCTTCAGTTCTGAATGACATTAGCCATTGGAATTTGATATATAAAAGCATGGTGATATGATGACTTCAATAACAGACTTATTTGATATATCTGACATTAAGCTACACGGCAGCCAATTTGAATTTTTATACATATTTGCTATGTTGGAGTGTTGAAAATCTCTATCTCGGGTTTGTAAATTAGGCTACCTGATGGAGCGCGTTTGTAACTGATAGAGTGCGCGCTGATGTATTTACATTGTGACGTCAGTGAAAGGTGCATTATGCTTCCTTTTTGCTGCACTTTTCGACATGCCCGTGAATGTTAGTCGTGATGTTTGTCTTCGTAGCCACATTGGAATTCAAAATAGCAGGCATTGCGTTTGTCAGACACATCACATCAGTTAATATTTTAACTCAGTATGTTAAAATTCTTGTTTACACCTAATTTCAGGGTCACACACCACTTAGAAATCGGGATAGGAATTTTGAATATTTCGTCGAGGCGGCCATATTGGAATTCAAAACGGCGGCCATTCGATGTTTGTCAGACACTCCGAATCAATCTGTTATCAAATTCAATGTGTCAAAACGCTCATGTGTACCAAATTTTGGTGCCACAGGTCATTCAGAACTGAAGATAGGGATCTTTGAATTTGTTTTGTGATGGCGGCCAAGTTAGAATTCAAAATGGCGGCCGACCCCGTGGTCAGATCTCTTGGATCCGGCAATATTTGAAATCAGCGCCCCAAAATACCCCTATATGCAAAATTTCATACTTTCCCCGGATGTGAGCATTTCGACCAATTTTTTTTACATATCTGCCCTACTAACATAGGATAATTTACAGGTTAGTTTACGTGCGTACCGGTACAGTCGTAGCAGTCGACACTGCAGTGCAGTCTCTCTCATATGCGTAATGTTAATGACCATGATGTCTTAGATATCTTGAATTTCACCTTGGCATGGCATAGCGCCGTTATAATGTAGCCTGGATGTAATTTCACATGTTGTTCTATGTACAGCCCAGGTTAGGTTGATGTAGCTGATCAGTGATATTGTTTTGTAAAAATCTTGACACACAGGACTGGATTGAAAAAAGGTCTAAACTGCATAATCATGGCCATGGAGTATTAATATTGAAAGTCCATCCTGTCTCTCTCACCCCGAAATTGGCGAATCCCCCCTCAAAACACTAGCATCTCATTAAATTAACTTATTAATATTTGATATAAATAGGTCTAAAAAAAACAACAATGACAATAACATTCAACATGAAACTCCCTAAAACATATGGTTACCATTATGTTGTGCCAAATTATAAAGCAGTGGGTGGTGGTGATAATGAAAGGCCAAGGATTACTAGTATTAATGATGATAAGGCAGTTGTATTCATAATTATGATAATTGATATTGTGATGAGGTGCTGAAAGCTGAAGATGTAATTTAAAATCAGTAATTGCACTGCAAGTACAAGTTGAAGTAGTTGATGATGACAATGATCATGAGTTGTTAATGATTAATTTGCTATGGTTAATCTGATACCTGGCATAGTACTAGGGCCTATTGGTAATTACAAGATTCAAATATTGGCAGTCAATAGTCTACCGTACATTTATTGAGTGTAAATGTTCAACCTATCCCCCTAGCGTTTAGCCTTTTTTTCCCTCTAACAAAATCCAGCGGCTAATCATTGCTATTCATTTCTCCATTGTATTAAATAGGATTCCATGAAACGTGCTACAAGAGATTTATGATTTATAGATAGCAAACGCCTGAATCTCGCTAGGAAACGAAAGCTGAAGGAGGAGCCTGGTCCGTCAGCAGGAGCTCGCTCGCATTTAATCGTTATCCCATTCTCCTGATGTTGCTGTCAGTAATTGCCAGCAATTGCGCCCGGTGCGCCCCCTCCCCTTAATTTCCAAAGCGAAATAAATATAGCTACAAACGGCAGTTTGGGGACGGTAAAATGTCAAAATTTTCAAGCTCCCTGGCTTCGCTCGCTCGCATTTAATCCTTATGCCATTCTCCTGATGTTGCTGTCAGTAATTGCCAGCAGTTGCGCCCGGTGCGCCCCTCCCCTTAATTTCCAAAGCGAAAAAAATATAGCTACAAACGGCAGGTTGGGGACTGTAAAATGTCAACATTTTCAAGCTCGCTCGCTTGGCTCGTTCGCATTTAATCGTTATGCCATTCTCCTGATGTTACTGCAGGCAACTGCCAGCAGTTGCGCCCGGTGCAACCCCCTTAATTTTAATTTCCAAAGCAAACAAATATATATATATATATATATATATATATATATATATATATATATATATATGAAGAGCTTGCAACCAAAAGGCGCTAAATCCATTGAAAAATGATGGATTTAGCGCCTTTTGGAAGCAAGCTCTTCATATATATATATATATATATATATATATATATATATATATATATATATATATGTATAGCTAAAAACGGCAGTTTCGGGACTGTAAAATGTCAAAATTTCAAGCTCGCTCGCTCCGCTCGCTCGCATTTAATTGTGCCGTTATGCAATTCTGATGTTGCTGCCATGAGGTGCCCCCCTGTACAGCCCACTAATGTCAAAATCGACCACTAATGTCAAAACAACCACTAATGTCATAACACGTCGACGACAAATGTCATAACAACCACTAATGTCATAACACATCGACGACAAATGTCATAATAACCACTAATGTCATAACACGTCGACGACAAATGTCATAATGACCACTAATGTCATAACACGTCGACGACAAATGTCAAAATTTCCATTTTTACTGCAAATGTCATAACACGTCGACGACAAATGTCAAAATCGCCAAATTTTAGTACAAATGTCATAACGCGTCACAGGGGTATATCCAGGAATTCCGTAAAGGGGAGGCGCCTTTACAAAATCAAAGGCTGGCGAGACCCTTCCCCCCCCCCCCCAATTTTCTTATTTATATTTCTGTTGCGTTAACAAAATATAGACAGGGGGCACCAGAGGGGGATGCGCCCCTCTCGATCCCCGATTGCGTCAACCGCAAATGTCAAAATTGGGTTAATCACAAATGTCATAACACGTCGACCACAAATGTCAAAACGCGTCACAGGGGCGGATCCAGGAATTCCGTAAAGGGTAAGTGCCTTTACAAACTGAAAGGCCAGCAAAAACCGTTCCCTTTCTTTTCCTTGTTCTTTTTTCTTTCTTTTGTTTAACAAAAACAGAGACGGGGAGGGGCCGCCGCGCCCCCTCTAGATCCGGCACTGCGTCAACCACAAGTTAATACCAAAACCCATCATTTGCATGATAGAGGCGGATCCAGGAATTCTGTAAAAGGGAGGCGCCTTTACAAAATCAAAGGCTGGCGAGACCCTTCCCCCCCCCCCCATTTTCTTATTTTTATTTCTGTTGCGTTAACAAAATATAGACAGGGGCACCAGAGGGGGATGCGCCCCTCTCGATCCGCGATTGCGTCAACCGCAAATGTCAAAATTGGGTTAATCACAAAATGTCATAACATGTCGACCATAAATGTCATAACGCGTCACATGGACGGATCCAGGAATTACGTAAAGGGGGGGGGGGTGGGGGCACCTTTACATAATAAAAGCCTGGCGCACCCCCCATCTTTTTGTTATTATTTATGTTGTTTTGAAGAAAAAAAAGAGAGGGGGGGGGCACCAGAGGAGGATGCGCCCGTCTCGACCCCCCACAACTGACAAATGTCAAAACTCACTACTTGTAATACAGGGGCGGATCCAGGAATTACGTAAAGGGGGGGGGGCACCTTTACTAAAGCCTGGCGCATCCCCCATCTTTTTGTTATTATTTATGTTGCTTTGAAGATTTTATTTTCTTTTTATTTATGTTGGGTTGTTGGGTCTTTTTTAAAGAAAGGGGGCACATGAGAGGGATCCGCCCCTCACGATCCATGATTGCCTAAACCACAAATGTCATAATTCCTGGATCCAGGAATTCCGTAAAGGGGAGGCGCTTTTACAAAATCAAAGATGCCGCACCCCTCCCCCCATTTTTCCCTTTTTAGTTTTATTGTTTTCACTAAAGAGAGAGAGAGGGGGGGGGGTACCAGAGGGGGATGGGCCCCCTTTTTGATCCGCGATTGCGTCACCCACAAATGTCAAAACTCATTGCTTGTAATACAGGGACGGATCCAGGAATTACGTAAAAGGGGGGGGGGCACCTTTACATAATTAAAGCTGCCGCACCCCACCCTCATTTTTCCCCTTTTTAGTTTTATTGTTTAACTAAAGAGAGAGGGGGGCACCAGAGGGGGATGCGCCCCCTTCTCGATCCGCGATTGCGCAAACCACAAATGTCAAAACTCACTACTTGTAATACAGGGGCGGATCCAGGAATTACGTAAAGGGGGGGGGGCACCTTTACTAAAGCCTGACGCACCCCCCATCTTTTTGTTATTATTTATGTTGTTTTGAAGATTTTTTTTTTCTTTTTATTTATGTTGGGTTGTCGGGTCTTTTTTAAAGAAAGGGGGCACATGAGAGGGATCCGCCCCTCACGATCCATGATTGCCTTAACCACAAATGTCATAATTCCTGGATCCAGGAATTCCGTAAAGGGGAGGCGCCTTTACAAAATTAAATCTGCCATACCCCCTCCCCATTTTCCCCTTTTTAGTTTTATTGTTTTAACTGAAAGAGAGAGAGAGAGAAGGGGGCACCAGAGAGGATGCGCCCCCTTCTCGATCCGCGATTGCGTCAACCACAAATGTCAAAACTTATTGCTAGTAAAACATGGGCGGATCCAGGAATTACGTAAAGGGGGGGGGTGGGGGCACCTTTACATAATAAAAGCCTGGCGCACCCCCATCTTTTTGTTATTATTTATGTTGTTTTGAAGAAAAAAAGAGAGGGGGGGGGGGCACCAGAGGAGGATGCGCCCGTCTCGACCCCCCCCCCCATTACCTCAACCACAATGTCAAAACTCATTGCTTGCATTACAGGGGCGGATCCAAGAATTCCGTAAAGGGGAGCTAGGCGCCTTTACAAAATTAAAACATGCCGCTCCCCCTATTTTTTTCATTTCATTTCTGTTGTTTTAACAACAACAAAAAATAGATAGGGGGCACCAGAGGGGGATGCTCCCCCTCTCGATACGCGATTGCGTCAACGACAAATGTCAAAACTCATTGCTTACATTACAGGGGCCGCGGCGGCGGGTCCAGGAAGTCCGTAAACATAAACAGAAATAAATAAGTTGTGGGGGGTTACGCCAGCCTTTCATTTTGAAAAGACGTCTTTGCGGAATTCCTGGACCCGCCCCTGTAATGCAAGCAATGAGTTTTGACATTTGTGGTTGACGCAATCGCGGATCGAGAGGGGACTCATACCTCTCTGGTGCCCCCTTTCTATCTTTGTTGTTGTTGTTGTTGTTGTTAAAACACAGAAATAAAAAAAAAAGTAGGGGTGCGGTAGCTATTTTGTTAGGTGATCCGAGAATCCTCTCGGATCACCTTCTGTATCTGTACGGATTCTTTGTTGGTTCTTCTTCTTCTTCTTCTTCTTCTTCTTCTTCTTTATTTCTGGACAAAATTTGTGTAGAGGTTAGCTCAGAAAGTCCTCTTCCTATCAATTTCAAAATTATACCATATATGTATCATGTCCCAAAGACGACAGATCTAATGTATAATAGTGATCAGTCGACCGTGACGTCACTGTGACGTCATTATATGAAAACACATTCTCAATCATATCTCACTAATGAAATAGAGTTTTTCAATGAAATTTACGTCACATATATTTCAAGTTATGCGCATTCTACTCATATTCTCAAAATTCATATTTTCTCTTAAAACGTGCGCGTACGCGCGCGTTGAAATATTTGTATGCTCAAATCGAGCTCAAATTTTTTTTGCACACGTTTCAGACCATTTGCAGCATTTTTTGAAAAATTGAAAAAATTGGACGGACGCGTACGCGCGCGCACATATACGCACGTACAGCTCATATGCAACAGAAATTTCCCGATTTTTTACATTTATCGGATGTCTGAAAAGTCAAGGAACATTTCTAGCAAGTTTCAAGTCAATCCGACTCAATATGACGTCATACGGGACTGTCAAAGTTGAAATTCCGCGCGCGCGTCAATGGCGATATACAGTACAACAATGCCCAAAAACCGCCAATTTTAAATCCGATTTTACTCGTCAGGATGGACGGTGACCCCCCATTTTCTTTACATATTCTGAAAGCTGATGAGTTGTACATGTCAGTTTATGGGTTGGCGATACTGAAAAAGTGATTAAAAGATATCAAATTTCTTAATAAAGTAAAAAAAGTAAATTTTCAAAATGACGTCATCAATTTTCAAGTATACTTGGGCGTATCTCACTTATCCTCTGCCAATTTTCACTCAGATTTCAGTATGTTGTAGCTTATTAAATGTTCTTTCATTAATGTAATAACAACATTTTGATTGGATGGCGGCATCACCTCGTAAAAATGGATTAAAAGTAATCTTGTCAAATTTGACCAGTTTACGTGTTATCTCTATGGGAGAGCAGTTTTTCTGGCAGTGAAAATTGACATGACTATCTTTTTCGAGCATTAGCTCACTTATGCTTCGGTGAATTTTTCCCAGATTTTAGTATGTTGTAGCTGAGACTTTGGGCTATCGTAAGTGTGCCCTCCATTTTTTCATACGAGGCCGGCATCACGTCGAAAAACTTGGTTGAAAATGGCACGTGGCTTCGATGCAGCGTCATTTTGCTTAATACACAGGGCCTATGGAGCATGAAATAGGTCATTGCATAGCGCATCCGACTCGTAATCCTAAGGTCCCTGGTTCGAGCCTCACCCTTGCCAATATTTTTTTATTTTTTTTTTCCAAACTCTTTTTTCTTCTTTTTCTTCATTTAGTCTTAATCTCCCTTCCTAACTTTATCTTTTTCTGATTTTTTAATGCTTCTCCTTCAAATTTCTATAAAATAACATAATTTTTTCTTTATTTTTCTTTCTTTCTACTACATTCTGTGCAATAGATGAAGAACAACAATGGTTATCAATCCCATATTTTGCACATGTTTAGTTCATGTCACGTACATTATTTCATAAAATAACAACTTCTTGATCGGACACCATCTTGGGTATGTAAATTAGGGTCAAAGGTCATAAATGTTTCATCCTGTATCTTGGTGAATACATGTCCTATCTTTACCATATTTTGCACACGTAAAGACCATGTTACAAGGATCATTTCACAAAATAACCACTTTTTGCTCAGATGCCATCTTGGCTGTGCAAAGTGGGGTCAAAGGTCATATGTACTTCTTCCTGTATCTTCGTTATGACGTGTTATCTGTATGGGAGGGAATTTTTCTAGATGTGAAAATTGACATGATTGTCTTTATCGACGACTAGCTCACTTACCCTTCGGTGAATTTCTTCCAGATTTTAGTATGTTGTAGCCAATTTAATACTCTTTAAGTTTTGTTCATCAAAATTTTAATCGGATGATGTCTTCACCTCGTGAAAATGGATATAATGTAACCTTGTCAAATTTACCCAGTTTACGTGTTATCTCTATGGGAGGGAATTTTTCTGGAAATGAAAATTGACATGACGGTCTTTATCGAGCACTAGCTCACTTACTCCTCGGTGAATTTCTCCCAGATTTTAATATGTTGTAGCTGAGACTTTGGGCTATCGTCGGTATTCGCTCCATCTTTTCATACGACGCCGAGATCACGTCAAAAAACTTGGTTGAAATCAAACTTATCTTCGATGTATTGAGATATTTCTTTCTTTCTGCAACTTTCTTTGCAATAACTCTAGAAAAACAGCCCCTATCACCCCCATATTTTGCACATGTTTAGTTTATGTCACGTACATTATTTCATAAAATAACAACTACTTGATCAGACACCATCTTGGGTATGTAAATTAGGGTCAAAGGTCATAAATGTTTCAACCTGTATCTTGGTGAATACATGTCCTATCTTTCCAATATTTTGCACACGCAAAGACCATGTTACAAGAATCATTTCACAAAATAACCACTTTTTGCTCAGATGCCATCTTGGCTGTGCAAAGTTGGGTCAATGGTCAAATGTACTTCATTCTGTATCTTCGTTATAGTTTATACCAGGGAGGTACCTCCCTGGTTTATACCGAATTTGGTACCAAAGATGGTAGACCTGACTCTCTTTTGTAAATGAGAATCCAAATATCACACGGCCAATGTCTCTAAACACAGATGAAACCTATATGGTCATGCCTATTGCGATCAGGACTCGAATCATTGATTAAAAAAAAAAAATCGGATCACCTAATTTGTCAGTCTTGACAAATTCCGAGTCTAGTTGTTGTTGTTGTTGTTGTAAAATCAACACATATGAAATAAAAAAAAATTAGGGGGTGGGGCAGGTTTTAATTTTGTAAAGGCGCCTCCCCTTTACGGAATTCCTGGATCCGCCCCTGTAATGCAAGCAATGAGCTTTGACATTTTGTGGTTGACGCAATCGCGGATCGAGACGGCGCATCCCCCCTCTGGTGCCCCCTTAAAAAACAACATAAATAAAAAGAAAAACGTCTTCAAAACAACATAAATAATAACAAAAAGATGGGGGATGCGCCAGGCTTTAGTCAAGGTGCCCCCCCCCCCCCCCTTTACGCAATTCCTGGATCCGCCCCTGTATTACAAGCAATGAGTTTGGACATTTGTGGTTTACACAGTCGCGGATCGAGAAGGGGCGCGCATCCCCCTCTGGTGCCCCCCCCCCCCTCTCTCTCTCTCTCTCTCTCTCTCTCTCTTTAGTTAAAACAATAAAACTAAAAAGGGGAAATATGGGGGTGGGGTGCGGCAGCTTTAATTTTGTAAAGGCGCCTCCCCTTTACGGAAATCCTGGATCCGCCTCTGTAATGCAAGCAATGAGTTTTGACATTTGTGGTCGACGTAATCGCGGATCGAGACGGGCGCACCTCCCTCTGGTGCCCCCCCCCCTTTTTTTTCCCCTTCAGAACAACAATAATAATAACAAAAAGATGGGGGATGCGCCAGGCTTTAATTATGTAAAGGTGCCCCCCCCCCCCCCCTTTACGCAATTCTTGGATCCGCCCCTGTATTACAAACAATGAGTTTTTACATTTGTGGTTGACGCAATCGCGGATCGAGAAGGGGGCGCATCCTCTCTGGTGCCCCCTTCTCTCTCTCTCTCTTTCATTTAAAACAATAAAACTAAAAAGGGGAAAATGGGAAGGGGGTTCGGCAGCTTTAATTTTGTAAAGGCGCCTCCCCTTTACGGAATTCCTGTATCCGCCCCAGTAATGCAAGCAATGAGTTTTGACATTTGTGGTTAACACAATCATGGATGGAAAGGGCACACATCCCCTTATGGTGCCCCCTTCTATTTTTTAACAGCATAAATAAAAAGAAAAAATGGGGAGGGGGTGTGGAAGCCTTTGACTTTGTAAAGGCGCCACCCTTTACGGAATTCCTGGATCCGTCTCTGTAATGCAAATGATGGGTTTTGACATTAACTTGTGGTTGACGCAGTGGCCGATCTAGAGGGGGCGCTGCGGCCCCTCCTCGTCTCTGTTTTTGTTAAAAAAAAGAAAGAAAAAAGAAAAAGGGGAGGGGTTTTGCTGGCCTTTGCGTTTGTAAAGGCACCTCCCCTTTACGGAATTCCTGGATCCGCCCCTGTGACGTGTTATGACATTTGTGGTCCACGTGTTATGACATTTGTGATTAACCCAATTTTGACATTTGCTGTTTACGCAATCGCGGATCGAGAGGGGGCGCATCCCCCTCTGGTGCCCTCTCTCTATATTTTGTTAACAGAAATAAAAATAAGAAAATGGGGGGGGGTGGTGGGGGGTCTCGCCAGCCTTTGATTTTGTAAAGGCGCCTCCCCTTGACGGAATTCCTGGATATGCCCCTGTGACGCGTTATGACATTTGCAGTAAAATTTGGAAATTTTGACATTTGTCGTCGACGTGTTACGACATTAGTGGTTAATCCGATTTTGACATTATTTTGTCGTCGACGTGTTATGACATTTGCAGTAAAAATGGAAATTTTGACATTTGTCGTCGACGTGTTATGACATTAGTGGTTAATCCGATTTTGACATTTGTCGTCGACGTGTTATGAATTAGTGGTCATTATGACATTTGTCGTCGACGTGTTATGACATTAGTGGTTGTTATGACATTTGTCGTCGACGTGTTATGACATTAGTGGTTGTTATGACATTTGTCGTCGACGTGTTATGACATTAGTGGTTATTTTGACATTAGTGGTCGATTTTGACATTAGTGGGCTCTACACCCCCCCCCCCCCAATGTCTTGACCCACGGTACGCCACTGTTCCTGATCATCGTGCGCTACCCCTTAAATTTTAGACGTTTCATAATTTGCGCGCATGCTTATGGCCAGTGTGTATGCACTCCTGTATATATCGCCTATCAAACCTCTTTTTGCATTTCTCTGAAAGCATACATATTAACTAGCTGTCCCAAATAATTCACAATTAAGATGAATATGAAACTCACATAGAACAGTAAATGCACTGGTGGACAGCTATTCCTCTCACTTATCAAATTCATAATCTATTATAATCAATTGTTAGATATCAATATGCGTACCATTATGCCATGCAAGAAGTATTTGTGTTCCTTGAAGTATAAGTATTGTTATGGCAACCACAAGGCACTTACAACCTCCCTTTACGTATATGTGTCAGTCTGCAACCTATACTAATGATATACTAATAATCTCACGACTCCGATTGGGATCACACAAACAATATCATTTTAAATTTGTCTAAGCCTGAAATATCGGAATAATGCATGATGTCGAGTATCAATTATTGTTAATCTTTTTATTTTCTTACTGAACACCTGAATCGTTATTAGTCAATGATACTGAATCATGAACAGAATAATCACTGACAACTATATATATACTGACTTCCTCTACAAAGTTAGATCACTGTATATCAATACAACGCCATCGGCATTCACTTCTCCATCTCTCATCACTGTAGCACCTATACACCCACACTGAGCACAGCTGCAGATCACTAAACACTCCTGGTGTGAGAGCATCAGACCTGAACTCCTGAATCACAGTGTCGCTACGATCCAACTTCCTATGACTATCATTCACTCTCTTACTTTCTTACAAATACAGGATCACACACGGAGTACGGAAGTGACCACAATACTAACATGTACAGGATAAAGATGAAAAGATGCAAATCTTTTGATTAGTTCTTACCGAATTGGCGAGCATTCATACATGTACACGTAGTTCCAACACGAAATCTTCTGATTGAACTGGGTATGAACGTCTTTCGCAACACCTTTGCGTGCAATGTCTGTCGATGTCTGTGCTGGTGCAGAGAGAGTGGTCTAGGCTATTTCCCAAACACCGACCACGTGTAAAACAAGGGGGTTTTATTGTGGATTGTTTATGTTAGCTGCGAATCGAGGTCTTTGGGGTTTTCCTAGATTAGCTAATTCAGACCTGTTTTACGCAATGATTAGTCTTGCCTTGTCATATTCGAAGACAATGATCACATTCGATAAGCATCACTTCAGTAATTAGCTGCAGTGACACCAATCGTGATGGCCTGCCAAAAATGTGTAAGTCATCATATTAGGCCTATTAGGTTGGCATATTCTGGGCGGACCGCGCTTGTGTTGGATATATATGTAGGTGTGAATACTAGCAGTACTATACATTCATGATAAGTTATTCTCCATGGTCAACTCTCGATCTACTCAGGATTGTTTTCGTCCATCCTCACTGGATTGTTTTTATTTGTGTGTTCATGTTTCTTGTTGTTGGTTCTTTTTCTTGAGCCCCCTTTACTACATATTCGCTTAATGTTTCGTGACCATTTATTTGTTATGAATATTCTCTCGAGCAACGTAATTATTTCAACCCCTGTGGCTGTCACTCCCTGCCTACATTTTGTTTGTTTGTTTAATTTGATTTGTATTTCCACATTCAATCAAATACAAATTGAATACAATGTCAAAAGCACGTACAGAAATAATAACAAGTGCAGTGATTTAGAATGATAATAGCCCTATATAACATTGCACATCAAATAAGCAGACTGACACAAGTAATTGTATTGAGCAGTATTAATATACAGAAACATGCAATATTATGTATAGTATTTTTCAGCTCGTCAGCAGAGATAATTGATGCAGGAGACCATGATCGTGAGCGATTGAGCTTGAAATGGATGGGGCCTTATAAAAAGATTATCCGGAGACACAAGTGCATGATCAGGTGGGTGCAGTGCAGTTGCAGGTGTGGTGCAGAATGCAGTTGCTTGAAGAGAGATATAGAGATTGAAAAGAAATAACATTCACGCTAACCTAGATTGTATCAAATACATGTACCGCTTATTAGTGTAACTTTTAAAGATTATAATAGCAACGCGAGACAGACATCGCTTATGCCCAATTGTCAGTTCGTACAGAGTGTTTCGGCAGCACTCCTGGGCCCCCATTTCATAAAAAGTTGATATGATAGCAACTCTTGCTGGAATGGCAACTGTCATGGTAACGACAAGAATTCAGCTTCCGATTGGCTGGGTTGCTACTGGACGTTGCCATTCCACCAATTTAGAGTTTGTTATCCTAACATCTTTTATGAAATTCGGCTCTGAAAATCGAGCTCTAAATGCCCTGTATGAATGGGGTATAATAACCTCATATGTAATTTGTCATCTGAATACATGTCTGAATTGAGCGAATGCAGCATTATCAAACACATCTGCGAAATTTGAGAACAATATATAAGACGTAATTATCCGTTCAAAAGTTATGAATCTATAAAGTTTCAGTGCCACCATTCGTGGATGAGAAGACTACGATAGTTAATATTGTGGCCTCACTACTGGACGACGATGTGAAGAAAACATGAAGACAATTTCACAAAACTTTGTTTTTTGTGCAAAGGGCACATTCCCTCGATTTGCTTACTAATACTAAGGGTGATATTGTTCCCCTTGCTTTCTGAAAGAGGGAAATCAATTGCTCTTTCACTTTGCCAGTAATATGAAAATATGTTGAATTGTTTTTATACTTCTTTATATTACCGTGTCTTGCAGTGACGTCACAATTTGTAGTCTTCTCTTACTGTGATGGCAGCACTGAAATTTTAAAAATTCGTAACTTTTGAACTGATTGTCCCATTCCTCAAACATTCACTGATGTGTTGTAGCAATATTGTTTCATTCCCTCAAATCACACATAGATTTCGGGGCGAACTAGTCATTGAAATATGGAGGGGAGGATTTAACAGCTTCGTTATTATTTATTTTTCAGTGTTTACTTATCACACACTGAATAGACGATCATAAACCCCCAGCTGTTGGTATTGTCAGAGTTTTTTATTTTTATTTTAAAATAAGATAGTTTAATAAATTTCACTTCAATATTAAGACATGGTATGCACAGAATATGTAAGCTTAAAGAGGCGTCAAAGCTGCAGATGGACTCCGAGTAAGGCCAGATTGAAAAAAAAATCGAAAATATGATTTTAACAGATTATTCAATCTTAGATATGATGAGGTCAATGGGTCGCAGAACCGCACCGAGACACTGAAGGTCACCTGAGGTCAAGGGAGGCTGACATGAACATGCAGAAAGAAATCTTGTTTGAAAATGAACATTATGTTTACAACGGCCTTTCCAGACCTTTATCTACAAAGACCCCGTGGAAGGAGGCCTCCTGGGAGTTGAAAAGGCCTACCGCTCATCTTCTGACTTCTCTTCCAGTGACTATTTCTGCATACAGAAAGATGTTTTGCTCATAACATGATGCAAAAACTCAGCGTCCACCCAGCGTTTTACCAATTACATTTGTGTGTAGTGTATTGCCTATAACTCTATTAAATTGCTTACTAGGTTAACTTTTTGTTTTCTGTTTGTTTCCATATTACAGAAAGAAAAAAAAAACCAAGAGCAAAAGAATGAAATAAAGTACATTGTGTAAAGAACAAACAGATCTATTTCACAAGTGGGGGCGCTGTGGCATAGTAGATAAAGACTCCCGACTCCCGATCGGAGGACCCGAGTTCGAATCACGAACAACACTTCATTCTTATAAAATGACTACTATAGTATATCGAATTTATTGAAAATCATGTCTCACATCAGAATTTGAAAGCAAAATATTTAGTTTGTATTTTTATATTAACACCTGAAATGCACTTGATAATACTGATAATTACTTGTTAAAGCACATTTAGCAAAATATTACGAGACATTTTTTTTTTTTTTTTTAGATTACGTACTATTGCTTGATCCATGTATATTCGGTTACAGCTCGTTATTCCGAAGGTTCGTTATTCCGAAGGCTCTTTAGTCCGAAGATTCGTTGTTCCGAAGTTTCGTTATTCCGAATTTCATTTTCGGATTAACGAATCTTCGGAATAACGAACCTTCGGAATAATGCCACAAATGTTCGGATTAATGAACCTCTATAGGTATAGGGAATTTGTGTGTCTCGGATTAACGAACCTTCGGAATAACGAACCTTCGGAATAGCGAACCTTCGGAATAACGAGCAGCACCCGTATATTCACACACACCACGATGCACCTGGCAAGATAACCGGCATAATATTTTCCACTTTGTTTTTCTTGTTTCCTCCTTCTTCAATACCCAAATTCCAAGTTCACCATCATTTCCAGCATAGACCTAGAACGATGCACGGTCTGCTGCATTTTTCCCTAGGTGAATACTTCTTTTATCTGGTATTTATCAGTCGTCGTTGATAACAAATTTGCAAGTTGTATGTACATATTGTGTGTGTGTGTGTGTGTGTGTGTGTGTGTGTGTGTGTGTGTGTGTGTGTGGTTGTTCATTTTTGTCAGTTATGTTTGAAAACAGTTAGGCCTATCAATGACGGCATTTTGTACTGAAATGTTGAAAATGCAAACCAAACCAAACCCACTAGAACCACAATCTTGGTTTCTGTTTTATTGCATATAGATGGGTTTAAAAAAAAAACCACCACAAACGTAGTAGAATCATTCAGTTTGTGTGTTATTACAAGAAAGTTAATGTGTGTCTTTCTATAGGATCCCACCATTACGGAAGACATCTTCATAATTCTAACAAACACACTGCAAAATTCATACGTGCTGACCAATCTCCATAATTTATGTTTGTGTATTTGATTTTTTTTTTTTACTATATATCACACACACATTAATTTCAAATGGCTGTTCACGCCCAAAATATTGTGGGATTCATTCATCTCTCTCTCTCTCTCTCTCCAGTTTCTCGTGGATGAGTACTTTTTCCTGTATGGGGATGCCCCTTATCACGCAAGGGAACTCGAAATTCTAGCGGAATATTTGGGAAATCTTCAATTAAAAGGTTGTAATAACAGATATTCAGGAAAATGTGAATGGCTAAATCATTGTATGTATTCTGTCACCTCTTGTTCCACGTGTTATGTCTTCACTGAGTACTAATAGTATTATCTATATGGAAAGAGATAGCGCACAATGAGGATGATGAGGAACAAAACGACAGCTGGAGTGGGATTGATTTGACAATTATGTTATGCGTATATTCTCACACTCGGATACCGAAAATGAAATTACAAAATTGAAGAAACAATTAAGACCTAAATCCTGTATTATTTTTTCATTATTGCGTGATTTTCTCATTTAATATAGTCATTAAATCAATTGAATATAGACCTACATGATTTTCGAGTCTGAAGATAATGGGGGCTTGACTATTTCTTGAGGGTGTAAGTCCCCCCCCCCCCCCCACCTCCTGCCTCCCCGATGATCGAGTATGGATCATACTGACGCTCAAGGTATCTTGCTCAGCCACAGCGTTCACTCGGAGTCATATTCTCAACTAAAAAAGTCGACTTCACGCCTAAGTGAGGATTTCACCTATCAAGTTTTATTGTGCAGATTCGGATTGCTTGCTTGTTATACTTTGATATCTTAAAAATAAAAGAATATCACTCTGTGGTTGCACATGGAGCTTTGGAAAGTTTCACATTTTGTTTGTGTTTAATAGGGTTCTGCTCACCAGCTTGAGGAGGGGGGGGGGGCGTAACAACCCCCTTGAATTCAGCCCCACCCTCCTTTCCATAATGGTCTTTGAACTATGTACTCCCATACATTGACTTTGATGGTGGTATTTATATTATATTTCATTTCATTTCATTTCACACATGCATGTTCACGTGCATGTTTTTTTTTTTTTATTTTCATTTCCAATCAAACACAGGTAATACAATTTGACATGATTACATGTATTGGAACATAATAATACACATTGGTTCTTTAAAAGAACTTCATGGAAATGAAAATTGAGGGGCTGCTAAAAAGCGAACTTGTAGATTGCAGTCCCCTCACTTACGTTACATTACTACAATACATTAATTATATGTGACTTTATAACACAATACAACGATACAGATATACCGTACAAGCTAATCATTGAAAGTATACAGTTTTCATTCAATCGAATCGGATGGTTACATGAAGTATACGCTTTCACATGTATACACATACACATACACACACACACACACACACACATACACACACACATACACATACACACACACACACACACATACACATACGCACACACACGCACGTACACACACATGTTTGCATCCACATACATTGTGCACACACAGAAGAGAGTAGGGAAAGAGAGAGAGGGAGGGAGAGAGGGGGAGTAGAGAGAGCGAAGGGCAGGTCAGCATTCTCGATGCAGGGTGAAGAAAAAAGAACAATTCCAAACAGTCAAACTAATCATGGGGTACATATGAGCTAATCAAATATTTCTTTAAATTACTATCTTTAAATTACTATTACTTTACATTAAATTACTATTCTTTAAGTTACTATTACTATCCAATAAATATCGGATGGCTATGAATGGGATACCAGGGAATATTGCACGAATCGAAGATGAGTGCAATATTGACCCTAACGAGTACAATATTCCCTGTTATCATCTATACTGTAGGACGTTTTAGCGGCGCATTAAAAACGCGTATTGTAGTCCGCTCAATTTTTACTGTTCAATCAGAGCATATTGAACGAAACGCATATTTCACTACTACAAATTGTTCATATTTTGTGAATTCATTTCTTTTCTGTAAGAGTGGGATAAAATTAAATGATGCATTTGTTTATTTTTAGTTTCTTCTGTAATAAGCAGTGAGTGGGGTACGTGTAGGGGGGGGGAGTAGCTAGTTGACAACAACAACAACAACAACAACAACAACAACAACAACAAAAAGATGCATCACATTGTTATTCTTTCTGCGTCTGTAATGTCCCACATCGGCCCCTCCCTTCATTGATATTATTCTCATTATCAGTAAGTGTATTATTCATTTTGATTACGAGAACTCGTGTGCGTACAAAATTACAATTATTATAAACACGAACAAAAGAGGTAGTTCCGAAAAACATTGTAACATGTTCATCGATGGCAGTATTGTTCTACGTCATATAGGCTGACATTTAAATTCAACAATAGCAGTCATTGAAATCATTGCATAAAAATTGATAAAAATTAAACTGTTTCATCTGTCTTGTACCAAGCATATCCAAATTCCAACTGCCTGAATCTGAAATACACTTTAAAAAGTTTTGGATAAAGACATCAGATACAGTTATTAAGAGTGAATGAAGCATATCAATATATTCTTATTATGGCCAATATAGGTTCGATGGAGAGATACTCTATAGTTTGTTTGACAATTCGGAGTTGTAATTAATTGTACATTAAACCATTTATGATGATGATTGCTTTCATATTGTTATCATGATGACATTAACAATGACAACCAGATTATATTGGTGCTCAAGCAAGTGTATTTTGACTATCAATCAATCAATCAATCAATCAATCAATCATAGTTTATTTCCAATCAACGAAAATCAAAAACATAAGTACAATGTATACATGTCATTAAATGATATTGTTCAAACGCTTGCAAAAGATTCATGTAATATACGAGACAAATTATAGAACAACATATATTGTACAATAATAAAGAGGAACACTGTACAAATACTACGTGGGCGAGCGGAAAATAAATTCGATTATGGAAAATAGTGATCCACTAAAAAGCAAAGCTTGTCGGACGTGGATCGCTAGATAAATAATTAGTAAATGATATACTATTCTATAACAATATAACAATTGCAACTCTGTTTTCGATGAATGTTTATTTTGGCACTTATACTAGTCTGGTCAGACAGGTTATGTTCCTAATAGGACCGACAATAAAATCACCACATAATTCATTTCATTTCATTTTATTTTCATTTCCGACAAGAGTATACAATATGATATGCCATTTGCATATACAAAAAAAAAAAAAATAGAGTACAATGTGACTTTTGCATATTCAGGCGAAATTAGTGCAGATTACAATTAAACAAAGTATAGTTTAAGGAAATGCATAGTCAAACTGTACTACTGAATCGTATCAAGAAAAGATATCGGAAATGGAGGGGACTGCTAAAAGTCTATAGCTTGTAGAATGCAGTCCCCTCATAAGTATATAAATAGTAATAGTCAAACGAAACGATAAGACAAATTGCGTGGGAAACAGCAAGGAACGTGAAATAAATCATACTAACACAATTGCCCACACATACAGGAACAAACAGCTCTCTTACAAACGCGTCCCTAGAATAAACAGGAGGTCAGAGAGAACAGAAAAAAGGGACAGGAAGAGGAGGACAGAGAAAGGAAGAAAGGAGAAAGAGTTCAAGGGTCAATGCCAAAGCACATGGGACCAGGCTTACCAATATATGGACTGCAGAAACGTTTTATGAAATGAATCAAACAAACCTGAAAACTATAAAACAATGAAGTAAATTTGCGGCTTTCAAAGATGTATGTCCCCAGTGATCGATTTGGGAATTCATGAAAAAATTCTTTGACTTAAAGGTAAAGGTATCAAGATTTAGACCTTCTTTTATGCTACTATCAAGGAAATTCCAGAATTTGGGTCCGGCAAAGGAGAATGTCGATTTTGTAAAAACCGTCCTAGACAATGGCAAATGAAATTCATTAGATTGTCAGGTGGAATATGAATGTACAGTTTTATTTCAAATAAACATAGCATCATACACAAGAGGGAGAGAATGATTCATTAGTTTTAAACTATCCTAAATTAACTTATTCAGTCATCATTCCCTCTTGGGTTTTAATTGATTTTCAGAACAACAACACCACCTTATTACATGGGAAACAATGAAAGAAATTAGGGCAATGCATGCGAAAGCAACAATTGCTATATCAAGCATGTAAATCCGATAGAATGGCATATCAAGAGTTGGTGGGCGCAAGTGTTCCCCTCCATGTTTGATCACGTGCTCGATCCAAAATGCAGCAGTATCTGCCGGCTTCATCGGTCGGTCTCGGAAGATGGCAGACAGTCGTTTGGCGGTAGCCTGATACTTAGGATTGGACAACACCTCGTTGAGCTGTTCGTATATGTGTTCTGTGCTGAGTCTGTTCTTATTTATTTTTGTGCCAAAGCCTTTGCTCAGGACCCTCACTGCCACGTCATATTGGTCACCTGCTAACGGCATGACAACCAGAGGAACTCCATGATACAATGCTTCATAATAGCCATTGTTCCCGCCATGGTATAGGACTGCTCGTGTTTTGGAATGCCCCATGAGATCGTTGAGGGGTAACCATGGCAACGCCTTGATGTTGTCAGGCAGTTTCCGAGAGGGAAGTTTCTTCAAGTGCATGATGACTTTCTGAGGAATCCGACTGAAGGCCTCTATAAACATCTCGATGACGTCTGGGTGTGATGTAGTAATTTGGGCAAAGTATGAGCCAAGTGAGAAAACCAGAACTCCATGGTCTCCGGAACTTTCCATGAATTCCTCCAGATCCTCGTCTAGAAGATTCGCAGGCCTTGACGTCACCCCACCAACTGGTATGACGTTTGGCATTAACGAAAACACAAACTCCCCAGAGATGTCCGAGTTAATAAAATACAGATCCACGTGTGCACTTATTGTAGACGTAAGATCCGGGTCTAAATCGTATTCAGGCACCAACTTACTGTAAGGATTCAGGAAAACATCTTTGGTTGCTACTTTGGAAAATATATAAAAGAATACATTTTTGCACCTTTCAAAGAATGACATAGAAGAAGAGAGCATGGTGATAAGGACGGGTTGGTAGGATGGTACAAAGGGGGAACCTGACTGATCAAAGATAAACGGAATCGGAACCATTGGAGCGAAAATTGCAATTGGAATATCTTTGGTGTCTTTGTGCCTCTCGAGATAGGATTTGACGAAAACTCCACAGGGCCAGACGACATCAAGAACGTAGGCATCATACCATCGCATTCGCTCAAGGAGTTCGGGATCCTCAAAGACAGCCCTACATGCTTGGCCATTGATGATGTTGACAGGTTGGAGCAGTTGCTTTTGCTGAGATATAATGGACTCTGTGAACACGATTTCACCCAGGCGACTGAAGCCTTCATCCATTTTGTCTATCAGCCCAGGAAAGTGGAAAACTTCAAAGTTAAATAGTTTCGAATCTGAGACACTATCGACAGCTTTGTGCAGGTATTCATCGGCCACCAAGAAGGTCACGTTGTGCCCCCTTTGTAATAGGCTCCTACCGATTGGTACGATGGAGAGAAAATGGCTGCCGTCTCCCAAACCACCCGACAAGAGAATGTTTGCTGATTCCACCTGTGAGGATGCGCATGCAATTATTAGCAGACCCAGAATGAACCAGCGATAGCATGTAGACATCCATCTTCCCACTGCCAAGTTCATGATGCTGCACTTAAAACTGTTCAGTCTGACAGGATACGTTGGATAGACAAACCATGCAGCCTGTATAGAAGTTCTGATAGAATAGATCATTGCAGGCTGTTCTCTCGCACTCATATTTCTCCGTGCAATTCGGAGTTGGCATTGTTGAATAGACTTTGAACCCACTATATATATATCGTAACTCTGAAAAGACTATAGCTCCGGCGGTGTTGAAGGGGGTCATGCACTCTATGTAACCTTCTGTGTTTGTGTATGAAGGTTCGCGCAAGATAATGATTATTCCGATTATGTGAATGTATAATGACTGCATTGAGATGAAATATCTCTACAGGAATGAAACAAATTACTCCTTTTATCACCAAGTGTATAAACAATGAAATTGTAAAAAGGAATGTATTTTGCAGTTATTCATTATGGTGAAAAAACAAAATCTAGCATTAAGTTACAGGGATAGTACAGTATTGGTGAAGATGAGAATTGGGATTTTAACTTTTTGCGAGATACCAAGTAAACTTTTATGACATAGTACAGAACATACAATTCTACGAGGAATTCAAGGTTTATTTCATGAAAATCGTGCTTGGTATGACTGAAACATCCAAAAACAAAGTAAAACAAAGCGATCGTAAAAAAGTGTGGGTCCCACACTTTATTAGAATTGCTCTGTTCTGAAAATGTCAGTTATTTCAACACCAATTTTCATCGAATAAACGTTGAATTCCTCATGGAATTACATGCTATTTCATATTTCATAAGAGGTTTCTCATTATCTCACCCAAAAATGTTAGAAACCTGAAATTAGGTCTCAACCAAAACTATACGATCCCTTTAAGCGATATGCTTCTGAATGCATTAGGGTTGTGGACCAATTCACCCCCACAAAAAAAAAAAAGACAAGCGGAAGGTGGTAATCTGGATACGTTCTCTACAGCGGTAAACAAAAAGTAGAACTAAAAGGAAAAGAAAAAAATTATCATAATTTATGAATGATGAGTGCAGCTGTGTAAAAGAGAACTGATATATGGCGAAAAAAGGTAAAGATGGATGACTTGTCTTACATATTAATTTATGTCATGGTTATGGGAAAGTTTTTTTCTTTTTTTCTTTTTTTTTTAAATCCAAAAGGTTGAAGTGACTGTTCTTTCTTTTTCCCCTTTTTATTTTACTTCAAGTAACGTCGATAGGACAGCCCTACTCACATTGTGTCTCACGTAGATAAATCTACAAAAGATAGTTATACGTGAAAATGTCATAAACAATTCAATCAATTCTATAATCTTTTTTTTCTCAATACAGCGCAGAGTCATTGTATTTTTTGTTTCATATCCAGTGTAAACCAACTGTAAGTGTCTCTTCAGTCCTGAAATATATATATATATATATATATGTATATATATATATATATATATATATATATATATATATATATGTAAATATATATATATATATATATATATATATATGTATATATATATATATATATATATATATATATATATATATATATATCTTTCTTTCGGGTCCGGCACGCTCCGCTTGAAGGAAGACGTCGGTTTTACCACATCCATCTATTCTGCAGTTGAAATACGTATAGGCCTATTTCTCCCTCATTAGCCACAACTTATCAATTTTTGTCAAGCCAGTGAATCATTCCTTTTTGAAATAACAGTGTTAACTGTTAATTTTATTACGTACGTATGTTTCGATGTTGAAATCTATCTTACAGGGTGGTGAGCACTGATCACTAGAATGGACGTGAGGCCCGATGATGGAGTATTTGAACGAACGCCAGCTACGACACACTGCAGCATAAGGGCTGGAGGAGAGCCTGCTGCGAACCCTTCGTGTTTTTGTTTTTGTTTTCCAATAAGATCCAACCATATATTTGTAACTGAAGAAGTCCTCAAATTTATTGCGAGTTGTATTTTGCAGGGAAATCATCTCGAATGCTTGCTCAAACAGAAACAAAAAGAACGTTTAAAAGAACTGCAAGAAATGATTGAAAAAGAACATCAGCATACACGGGTTTACTGAAGTAGATTTTCGTTTCGATTAAAAAAAGGAAGAAAAAAAAACTCACCTGCATGAATCTTCTGAGACAGATGAAAATAGGCTGGATCCTGCAAAGATGCGTCCCCTGGCCAGCCATGAAACATACTAGAGACAGTGTTCTCATAGAGTCATACCTCGCAAGGTTACGTTTTTATAGTTGTACCCACAAAACCAAGGAGTATTACCGGCAAAACAAAACAAAATAAAACAAAAAAAAATGTTATATACTGTGTTTTGTTTTGTTGGTAATAATATGTAATAGACCACAAAAACGAAACACCGAAAGGAACCAGGTAAAAATCTTTTAGTCGCCCTTACGGATAATGTTATTTTCATTTTACTTATTTTCAAGAATACATTATCCAAAAGAAATATACTTCATATAATGTATACGTCTACTTCAACAAAAGGACACTTTAGAAGATAAAGAGAACCCCGGTGTCAAAGAAAAACAATGTAATGCTAAATATATTAAGAAAACAGAAGTAATAATGAGCACACAAATATTATATTGTAAAAATCCTGCGGACACGATTATTTAGAGTGTGTGCATCATATACGAAAATTTTCGTCATTACGTTATTAAAGCAAATTTAGAAAAACAAAAACTTACTTCCGTCGTAAATATCACTTGTAACCCCGAATGAGTAATACATTCCATTGTATTTCTTCTTTCCATTCGTACATCAAAGTACACTGACACTCATTCATTAAACGCATTGCATGTAGATTACAAATCGAACATTGTGTTCTTTCTGTGTACCATTATGTCCAATTCTTTGCAACATTTCCTTAGTGTATAAGATTCCAATCAATATCTTGTCATAATAGTAGAGCGGATAAAACAGATTCATTATCATACTTTTTGAAACCAGGGATTTTAATTTGCTTTTGAATGCGAGAAGAGAATTACTGATAATTACGCTATTAGGAAGAACATTCCAGTCTATAAGTCCATAATTTTTAGTGTTTGTTTTTTTAGCAATATATATATATATATATATATATATATATATATATATATATATATATATATATATTCTTGCGAATCATAAATGCATAAGACGGCTTTGTCCGGTGTATATAAACATGAAATTCGTCGTTTCTTTTCAGCATGGTTGAAAATACGCTGGATAGATCACTTGTGGAAATCCTGTGTGTGTATATATATATATATATATATGTATGTATATATATATATATATATATATATATATATATATATATATTATATATCAACGTTATGTAAAAATAAAAATAAATCACAATATTTGAGAATTTTTTATTTGGATAGGAGAAAAGGCTTTTTGTTAACAAATATATTTAATATTGTTATGTGGGTGTTATTTTAGCATCGATGTAAGACAATAATTATCGACCAAATTACATAGATTAGAAGTTTATGACATCAATATAACCCGAGTTTTGTTTTGGGTCGTATATATACGGCCCAAAACAAAACTCATGTTTACCTAAATTTGAGCAGGGTCACACTAAAAATTACTTAGAGCTCGTACACAAGGACGTTGTCACGCGAAGAATGAGAGTAATCGTGCAAGGGTTTGTGAACTGTCACTTTTAATTTTGCTTTCCTTTTATCTGTAAAACAAAAACAAAATGTCTCTTTATTTTACAAATCTGCTTGTAAGCGTTCCTGTTCATATGTGCATGCAGATATATTGCAGAACATACTCTGTGAGCCCCATCTAGCTATATATTTCATGAAAAAGTTGCTTTAGATATTATAATAGCAAATCTTGCTGGAATGGCACTATAGCGTCAAGAATCCAGCTTCCTGATTGGCTGTTGCGATGAGAAGTCATGCCATTCTATCAAGTGTTGATTGCTATCCTGACATCTTTTAAATGGATGGGGTTGGAATACACACATTTAGGCCTGAATGTACATATAAAATATGAATTCTGGCACCACAGCCTCATAAAATCATAATGACATCGAGTTTAATGACCACACGGAGAGATGACGATGTGGCGCCACCTACGTAAATATCAAGAAAGTTTATTTGCTCGTTCTACTCTTTATTGTATGCTCTACTGGTGTATGAACTCGAGGTATACCCCGGGTTCCGTGGGTATGCCTACATAACGTTCAACATCAACTCAGTTCATTCTAACAATGAATAATGATAATATCAGTACAGGACAGGTGATCATGGTCTGGTCTTAGAAAACATTACATTCTAATTATGAAACACATGAACTTTACTTTTGCAGAATGCTAAAAAGTGCATGTATAATACTCTATATCTAAAAACATAAGACTCTAACATATCTAAAAAATAATATATATTTTATTGCATGTTTCCGTCTGTGTATACTGCTCAGAGTTATGTGTATCTATGGAATGCTATAAATTATTATCGTTTTAAATCACTGCACTTGTTATTATTTGTTTGGCATGTGATTTTGAAATATTATGTTTTCAATTTATAGTTGATTGTATGAGGAAATAAATCAAATCAAATCAAAACATTGCCGTGGCAAATCAACCTGTGTGTTTGCGATTGTTTGCAATATTGTTTGCAATATGATTTTTGCAGAATGTTTATTTATTCATTTGTCTTTCTTCCAACAATAAGCAATATGCCAATAACATAACAATAACATTGACACTTTCTTTCAGGAGTATATAGGAACAACAACAGCTAACACTAAACTTTTGCAAATACATAAAATATATAATTGCATGTGTATGTGAAATGATAAGAAAGTGTAGCAATATTTTGAGAAAGGCAAACGAGGAGACCTTAATGAAGCATAGCTTGTAAGGCAAGGTCCCTCAGGAATAAAAGAGAGAAAAAATACATGTATATATATATATACACATATATATATATATATATATATATATATATATATATATATATATGTATACATATATATACACACACACATAGTGGAAGAAAAAAAAATAACAAAAGATACACAATCTCAAACGAAAACAGGGTATACACAAGGGAGGCTATGTGCAATGGGGTGAAGGGAGATTATTTACATAAAACAAGGGTAGGAATGAAGGGAGGGGGTGGAAAGGAAAGATAAAGAGAGGGTTATGTGAGACGATAAAATACATACACAACACACACACCCAACAAAATACAAAACAAAACAAAAATCAAAACAAAAAAACAAAACAAAACAAAACATGACAAGAAGACAACTGGGTCTCAACAATATTATACATCGATGCTTCGATACTTAAAAATGCTATTTAAAAGAGTGAAGATTATAAGACTATCTACATGTATGACATTTATCTAAAAACATTACTGTGGCAAACTAACCTGTGTCTTTGCAAATGATATGCAAGTTGTGAAACTTGAGCTCAGTTTAATGTCTATTCATCCATTCTGAACAGTTATTCATACATGGCGATGATGCAGAAACTGCATGCCAATAATAAAGGCTAATACAGTGTACATACGAAGTTCGTACCGAGTATTCGTACCTGCAGCACTGGATGCACCTAGCACCTCCCATACCGTACCCATCCATGGTTTGATTATGCAGCTTGCGCGCCGTACTACTAACGAGATATGTGTAGTGTGTGCGCGTCGCTAACATCAAAACAACTTCCGGTTTATCCAGCATACTTCCGCACTGGGTTCATTCGAAAGCAGGTGAGACACCGGGAGAAAATGCGAGGAAAACAGCGAAGTCCTGGTGAAATATGCGCCGATTGTGGAACAATAGGTAAATGAAACATATACCTTGTAGATGCAGGCTATTTAGATGGTATACGAAGCCATTAAAGTCAAACAAACTTGAAGTAGAATGCTGCATATTTTACGATAGCAGTGGGAACGGCACGAGAGATTCGGTGTGCGGGAGGTGACGGGGAAGGCAGCCGCTCCTCTCCCGCTCCCCTGCAATTTATGCAGGCATGTATGATTTTCCTGCAGTGCAGTGCGGGCATCGACTCTAGCTAGCTATACGTAGGCCTATTGCATGTGTATTCATTACGAAAGGAGGGGCAGTAAAGTACTGTTCATAAATCCACATACAGATTCTCTTTGTGTCCCAAGGAGTCAGTTGCACTTCCTTTTTTCATATGTCAAGTTTCTATAGTGAATTACTGAAATGAATATGAAACTACTTTTAGACTAATTGAGGTTTGGCTTTCTCATTTTCCATGTTTCCTGAGCTGTGTATATAGTGTGAATGTGTGAGACTGTAAATTACTGTTTTATTATGAAGTGCACTGTAGTACAGTTAGGTGCACCTTGGCCTTTGCTTGGACTTGTTGGCTAAATTGATGATTAAAAAAAAAATTAATTAGACTACCAACAGTACCATTGTCTAAAATGCGTGAGTTTCACAAGGTTTTCACAGCAAAATATAAACTCGGGTTTATCTGTAGTTGCTGCATTCTACTAGTACTACATCAGCAATATGATGAATGAGATTGCTGCATGTTCCAGTATAAAATCTATCAAATTGCAATGAAGAAGCCGAAAGGTGAGCTCTATCGAGAAAACAGCTAGACATCTCACCATGTAAAATGTTAGGCAGGATGATACCATTTATATCCAACTTATTTTTGGAACGTTAGCTAGATCAATGATGAATACTACAGTATATAAGCGTGTGATTTACATTTATACAGTGTATCATGTTGGCTACTTCTGATTGTGTTCAAGGCTTTTTTGACAATCTTGAGATTACAGTTGTAAGGCCCGAATTCACGAAGGTGGTACAAATGAAACCATGGTTTAAACCATGGACAAAAACCATGGAGCGCCAAGTGTCGCACGGAATATTTCATTATGAAATTGGTCATTTCGTCGACAAAATGACCGTTTCGTTAACGAAATTATCATTTCGTGGACGAAATGCTCATTTAGTTACAAAATGTCATTTCGTTATATAATCATTTCATCGACGAAATGACGCTTGTAATTGTTGAGATTTTGTGATAGCTTCTTGAACATAGACTCACTGCTCTGTATTTGGTGACTCATACTGTATGTACATTGTAAAGTAAATATGGCATACATTTTGCAAGTGCACTATTATCATACCAAGACAATTTTGTGAGTGGTTGAATTGTTAATTAAAACCGCCGTTATGAAATGAGAAATGAGAATTGTCATGTGTGATATACTGTGCATGGTCTAGTGTTATTACCAGTATAATCATCCGGTTGTAACTGCTGGAATAGGACTCTGCTGAAACGAAAGATAATTTTTAGTTGAGGACATTATTGTAAAAATGGACATTTTCATGGTGTAGAAATTTTCCCACATGGTACTGAAGCGAAAAAAATAATGTACGATTATGATATCTGAATATCTCTTTTATTCCGCATAATTGAAAACATGCAAAATTCATAAAATTACCAGACTGAGTACGAAAAAATTGTTGCAAGAAAATGTCCACTTTTAGAGTGCTGCAGTATATTCTGTTCATGAAACGGGATGGAACATTGTAAATTTGACAAGCATAGGTACTGGTACTGGTTAGCACCACAATGTCAGATCAGCTACAGTTGTATGTCAAAACCATTGGAGGACTTCCATGTACACATTTTTGTGGCAGGCAATCATGCATGAGCTTTATGATTTTCATCCCTTTGTATCACACAGATCCTGGCTGGGCGTCTCTGAACAGGGGCGTGCTCATCTGTGATGAGTGCTGCAGTGTTCACAGAAGTCTGGGGCGCCACATCTCACAGATCCGAGCCCTTCATCATGGCCCGCCGTGGCCCAGAAGTCTCTATGAGGTGAAAAGATCTGAAGCTTCAGTGCAAACTGATTCAAGGACAAGTTCACCCAAATTTAGATTTTTAAGTAAATGCAGCAATACATCTGGTAGAACACATCGGTGAAAGTTTGAGGAAAATCTGATTATCTGTTCAAAAGTTATGAATTTTTAAAGTGCTATCGCTGCACTCGCTGGATGATAAGATGACTGCACAGCAGTTTATGACATCACTGCAGGACATTTGATATACACACTTGTAAAGAGAGTTCAATATATTTCCAGATTTCTGGCAAAGTGAAAGAGTGATTGACTTAACTCTTTCAAAGAGCAGGGGAAACAACGTCACTCTTTAACGTGTGTCAGTCAAGCAAGTCTGGGGAATGTGTACTTTTCTTTAAAAAAATGAAATTTTGTTTCTCTTTATTTTCTTCTTTGTATCCTGGTACAAATTTGAACATATGCACATGTGTGCATCACAAAATAGTACAGTCTTCTTATCAAATGATGGCTGCACGGAAAATCTAAAATTCGTAACTTTTGAACAGACTGTCTGATTTTCCGCAAAATTTCACTGAATGTGTTCTACATGCTGTACTAATGTTTCTACATGCACTCTAGCCACACATAATTTTGTGTGAACTTGTCCCTTAAGGTTACACTGTGTGTCAGAATAGATAAGTAACATCATTGCCCTATTTCATTAATATTCCTTCTTTGAAACATTTATCAACATATTAACCCATTGAGGATGGACTGATTTTGCTATAACACGCATTTCTCATAGACACCCACCCGAGTATACGTGGGTCTCGTCCTCAACTGGTTAAAAAGAAGACATTGCTGTACTGTACATGTATGTCATAAATGGATTCATGAAATGCACAAAGAGCTCTCATTACAATTATCTCAAAGATGGCATAAAATGCAAAAGGACATTTATACATATGATATCAAGCCATACAGGTAGAGAAGATTTTTTTGTTTTGTTTTTAACTTTATGATGTCCTCTGTATTATAGTCATTGGCTATACTTGATAGTAGCAGGTACTGTGTACAGTCATACAGTGTATATCATTCCAATTATTTTGTCATGCCTCCAAATCTCTTGTGAGGATTTTAGGTGATTCCAAAGGATGGAGTCATAGAAAGATTTGGTTTTCTCTGTCCTATTAAAAGTGGCAATATGTTTTCCAAAGTGGCAGTCTGTCTACAGTATTGCTCGAAAGAAAGTGGACAGTTTCCCGCGGGGGACCACGGTCCCCCGCGAGACACCACGGTCGGGCGCACACAAGGCTTCCGCGAGATTTTTATCCACACGCGATCGATTGCTAAATGTATTACAGTGTAATCGATCATGAAAAGGCAGATCGCTGATCGCTTGTCTCATTGCTACGCTGGCTAGCTGAGCGTGCACCGTACTGCCTGCTGTACAACCTGCTGTTGCTATAACTGCGTGGTGACTTCACCAACATACTTCTACCCGCGGTAATTGTGAAAAAAGATCGAGTTCGGAGGCCAGAAACAGTGTAGTTCATGTTGATTTGGATGAACCAGTACTGGTGGCAATTTTGCCTGCCTGCGTTCGGAAGCTTGTAAATTTCCGATCGGTTGCGCGCGCTTGTGGAGAGGGACGCGCCGTCAAAGATTAGCTCCGTGTCAAAACTAATGCAAAGGCGAGGATATTCTAACGAGTACAATATTGTACTGCATGCAGTGAGCTGATCATTGTACTTACCTTATGCAGCATCATCGCAAATATTGTTGTTCACCAAACGAACCACGTGTAACAACTTTCGTAAAGTTATATCTAAGGTTCATTATCAGCAAAAAAAAAAAAAAATAAGGGGAAAATAAACAAATGACAGTAAATAGAAGTGAAGAGATTGTATACTAGTACTATTATGCGGTCTCTTCGGACCGAAGAAACTTGACACCCCACCCATCTCCCCTGTGGAAATTTCCACAAAACCAGGTGCCACACCCAGGTGCGTGCCAGACGAAAGAATGCGCGCCCTGGATTCTGTAATTAAACAGCGTGTAAATAACATGGAAATATCGATCAAAGAACTTCCTCTGAGTTGATCATTGCAAAGATATGATTCTATAGCCTTTCTTTTGGTGCATGGTAGGAAATATCGAACAGTCGATTATAGTGTACACTGTACTTGTTCGAATAATTTTATTTGTTCCCTGGACAATGAAAAGGCTTGATTAATCGCTGGACTAAACATGCAATCACAAAAATACATGAAAGGTCTCGTATAGAGAAATTCACTACGTACGAGTAAGTCCTATGTGATGAAGCCACCAGCCGGTTAGACAGCAAAATCATGACAATTAATTTCACGCTCATCAAAGCTGCTTATTACTTTTCAAAGTTTTGGCTATCAACATTCCTTCGTGAGTGGTTTTGGATTTGTTTTTTTTTTTCCCCTCGCCAAAAAGACCTAAATGATTTCTCCATATCTAACGTAATACAATGTACAACTGTTTACCGCATTCGATTATTTTCATGACAAGCAGGTTCTAATATTCTCCACGTTCACCTGCCACTCGATGAAGACCAGTTGGTACACACACCTCCTTTCACGAGGGACAAAGGAATATAGGGAGAATGATGTCTTGAAGTCCACGTGTCCATTAACAAGAAAATATCACTGTAAAATAGATATATTTGTGGCATGAAGCTTCCATGAATTGTCACTGGCATGTAATGCATTGTGTAGACAAAAGGAAAACGAAAACAAATAAAAAAAAAAAAATTATATGCATTTTTCTTTCGCAAATCTTGGTGGACTCCACGCAAAAACTCTCGGCGTTTTCAGTAATGATAATGGCAGAGTAAGGTATACGTCTGTGTTATCGATGAAAAAATAACGAAGCATATCAATTTTTATTACTCTCAGAATATTGTCAGTTCACTAACTGACTTAGAAGACACCATCCTTCGTGTTTTGGCGACGATCATGACACATAACTTGGGATTCAAGAAAATGATATCACAGTTATCTATGACCGAGAAGACAATTTTTTTTTTATATGTTCGGATTTAATACTAATGATATTTTTTTATATGAGAAATATGACAGATGATGCGAATATTTTATTTGGGTTGATGCAGTTTATTGACATGAAAAGAATTTTCTCGTTCACCATGCCCCTCGCGAGACGAATCAGTCTATGAACGTTCTCGCGGGGAACAAAACGCTAATTCTGGCAGGCGGGGGCGTGGGGGCATTGTGTTCGCACTTTCTCGCGGGGGACCAAACGTTTTCTCGCGGGGAACCTTTTGTGTATAATGCACTTTCTCGCGGGGGACCTATTGTGTGAGCACTTTTCTCGCGGGGGACCATTCGCTTTCTCGCGAGAGACCAACCACATCGCGTGCGGACCGTCCAAGACTGCACCGTATAGGAACTCACCTTAAGCAAGTTTGTGTACTGTCACTGAAAGATAAAGGCACTAGAACATAACAACCTCTTCGTCCTCTAAAATTATAATTGCGAATTCACTAATCATAATCTCTCGTGTTTTGGTGACGATCATGAGTAGGCGCCTACACAAAACGGAAAAATCATCTCGGATCCCAGCAAAAAAAAAAAAAAAAAAGATATTTTTTACAGTCTTACAAAAGTGTATTAACGTAAGTTTTATTTGCTGTCAATGAAAAATAAAGACAAAAAACTCTTATTCCTCGACGAATATAATGGCGAGTTCACCAATAAACGTTAATGACAGTAATCTTCGTGTTTTGGTGACGATCATAAGTACACGAAACAAAACAAAAAAAAAAATAAGTCGGATTCAAGCAAATACGGTTCACAAAAAGATTTCCCTAGGCTCACAACAATCATACTTTAAAAACTGTGCTGGTATGTTTTTGTATGAGAAAATGAAAAAAGACAGATGACGATTCTTATATACGAATACGTTAATTGGGTTGATGTTTTTTATTGACACCGCACGAAGGGATTTTGTTCTTTTCTCGTTTAACATGTCCTTGGCGTACCGTGTATGAACACTGTCGCGGGTGACCAAACGCTTCCTTTCGAGGGGGGGGGGGGGGGGGCATTGTGTTGGCACTATCTCGCGGGGGACCAAACGTTTTCTCGCGGGGAACCTTTTGTGTATACGCACTTTCTCGCGGGGGACCTATTGTGTGAGCACTTTTCTCGCGGGGGACCAACCACATCGCGTACGGACCGTCCAAGACTGCACCATATAGGAACTCACCTGACGCAAGTTTGTGTACTGTCACTGAAAGATAAAGGCACTAGAACAAAACAACCTCTTCGTCCTCTAAAATTATAATTGCGAATTCACTAATCATAATCTCTCGTGTTTTGGTGACGATCATGAGTAGGCGCCTACACAAAACGGAAAAATCATCTCGGATCCCAGCAAAAAAAAAAAAAAAAAAAAAAAAATATTTTTTACAGTCTTACAAAAGTGTATTAACGTAAGTTTTATTTGCTGTCAATGAAAAATAAAGACAAAAAACTCTTATTCCTCGACGAATATAATGGCGAGTTCACCAATAAACGTTAAAGACAGTAATCTTCGTGTTTTGGTGACGATCATAAGTACACGAAACAAAACAAAAAAAAAATAAGTTGGATTCAAGCAAATACGGTTCACAAAAAGATTTCCCTAGGCTCACAACAATCATACTTTAAAAACTGTGCTGGTATGTTTTTGTATGAGAAAATGAAAAAAGACAGATGACGATTCTTATATACGAATACGTTAATTGGGTTGATGTTTTTTATTGACACGAAGGGACACTGTCGCGGGTGACCAAACGCTTCCTTTCGAGGGGGGGGGGCATTGTGTTGGCACTATCTCGCGGGGGACCAAACGTTTTCTCGCGGGGAACCTTTTGTGTATACGCACTTTCTCGCGGGGGACCTATTGTGTGAGCACTTTTCTCGCGGGGGACCAACCCCATCGCGTACGGACCGTCCAAGACTGCACCATATAGGAACTCACCTGACGCAAGTTTGTGTACTGTCACTGAAAGATAAAGGCACTAGAACAAAACAACCTCTTCGTCCTCTAAAATTATAATTGCGAATTCACTTATCATAATCTTTCGTGTTTTGGTAACGATTATGAGTAGGCGCCTACACAAAACGGAAAAAATCATCTGGGATCCCAGCAAAAATGATATTTTTTACAGTCTGCTATTACAACAGTGTATCTAACGTAAGTTTTATTTGCTGTCAATGAAAAATATAGACAAAACTCTCGTATTCCTCGACGAATAATGGCGAGTTCACCAAGAACGTTAAAGACAGTAATCTTTGTGTTTTGGTGACGGTCATAAGCACACGAAACAAAAAATTAAGTCGGATTCAAGCAAATACGGTTCACAAAAAGACTTCCCTAGGCTCACAACAATCATACTTTAAAAAGTGTGCTGGTATGTTTTTGTATCAGAAAATGAAAAGAAAAGACAGATGACGATTCTTATATACAAATACGTTAATTGGGTTGATGCTTTTTATTGACACGAAGGGATTTTGTTCTTTTCTTGTTTAACATGCCCTTGGCGTACCGTGTATGAACACTGTCGCGGGTGACCAAACGCTTCCTTTGGGGGGGGGGGGGGGGGCATTGTGTTCGAACTATCTCGCGGGGGACCAAACGTTTTCTCGCGGGGAACCTTTTGTGTATACGCACTTTCTCGCGGGGGACCTATTGTGTGAGCATTTTTCTCGCGGGGGACCAACCACATCGCGTACGGACCGTCCAAGACAGCTCTATGGGAGCTTCCGTGAAGCAAGTTTGTGTCACTGAAAGATAAAGACACTAAAACATAGCAACTTCCGTGATTTGGTGACGATCATGAGAAGGTGCCCATACAAAAAAGAAGAAAAAAATCAACTCGGCTTCCAGCAAATGATATTACAGTCTACTAAACTATTACTAAGTATATCGAAGCAAGTTTATTCGCTGCCAATGAAAAATAAACACGAAAAACATCGCGTACGGACCGTCCAAGACTGCACCATATAGGAACTCACCTGACGCAAGTTTGTGTACTGTCACTGAAAGATAAAGGCACTAGAACAAAACAACCTCTTTGTCCTCTAAAATTATAATTGCGAATTCACTAATCATAATCTCTCGTGTTTTGGTGACGATCATGAGTAGGCGCCTACACAAAACGGAAAAATCATCTCGGATCCCAGCAAAAAAAAAAAAAAAGAAGATATTTTTTACAGTCTTACAAAAGTGTATTAACGTAAGTTTTATTTGCTGTCAATGAAAAATAAAGACAAAAAACTCTTATTCCTCGACGAATATAATGGCGAGTTCACCAATAAACGTTAAAGACAGTAATCTTCGTGTTTTGGTGACGATCATAAGTACACGAAACAAAACAAAAAAAAAATAAGTCGGATTCAAGCAAATACGGTTCACAGAAAGATTTCCCTAGGCTCACAACAATCATACTTTAAAAACTGTGCTGGTATGTTTTTGTATGAGAAAATGAAAAAAGACAGATGACGATTCTTATATACGAATACGTTAATTGGGTTGATGTTTTTTATTGACACGAAGGGACACTGTCGCGGGTGACCAAACGCTTCCTTTCGAGGGGGGGGGGGGGCATTGTGTTGGCACTATCTCGCGGGGGACCAAACGTTTTCTCGCGGGGAACCTTTTGTGTATACGCACTTTCTCGCGGGGGACCTATTGTGTGAGCACTTTTCTCGCGGGGGACCAACCACGTCGCGTACGGACCGTCCAAGACTGCACCATATAGGAACTCACCTGACGCAAGTTTGTGTACTGTCACTGAAAGATAAAGGCACTAGAACAAAACAACCTCTTCGTCCTCTAAAATTATAATTGCGAATTCACTTATCATAATCTCTCGTGTTTTGGTGACGATCATGAGTAGGCGCCTACACAAAACGGAAAAATCGCGGGGGACCAACCACATCGCGTACGGACCGTCCAAGACTGCACCATATAGGAACTCACCTGACGCAAGTTTGTGTACTGTCACTGAAAGATAAAGGCACTAGAACAAAACAACCTCTTCGTCCTCTAAAATTATAATTGCGAATTCACTTATCATAATCTTTCGTGTTTTGGTAACGATTGTGAGTAGGCGCCTACACAAAACGGAAAAAATCATCTCGGATCCCAGCAAAAATGATATTTTTTACAGTCTGCTATTACAACAGTGTATCTAACGTAAGTTTTATTTGCTGTCAATGAAAAATATAGACAAAACTCTCGTATTCCTCGACGAATAATGGCGAGTTCACCAAGAACGTTAAAGACAGTAATCTTTGTGTTTTGGTGACGGTCATAAGCACACGAAACAAAAAATTAAGTCGGATTCAAGCAAATACGGTTCACAAAAAGACTTCCCTAGGCTCACAACAATCATACTTTAAAAAGTGTGCTGGTATGTTTTTGTATCAGAAAATGAAAAGAAAAGACAGATGACGATTCTTATATACGAATACGTTAATTGGGTTGATGCTTTTTATTGACACGAAGGGATTTTGTTCTTTTCTTGTTTACCATGCCCTTGGCGTACCGTGTATGAACACTGTCGCGGGTGACCAAACGCTTCCTTTGGGGGGGGGGGGGGGGGCATTGTGTTCGAACTATCTCGCGGGGGACCAAACGTTTTCTCGCGGGGAACCTTTTGTGTATACGCACTTTCTCGCGGGGGACCTATTGTGTGAGCATTTTTCTCGCGGGGGACCAACCACATCGCGTACGGACCGTCCAAGACAGCTCTATGGGAGCTTCCGTGAAGCAAGTTTGTGTCACTGAAAGATAAAGACACTAAAACATAGCAACTTCCGTGATTTGGTGACGATCATGAGTAGGTGCCCATACAAAAAAGAAGAAAGAAATCAACTCGGCTTCCAGCAAATGATATTACAGTCTACTAAACTATTACTAAGTATATCGAAGCAAGTTTATTCGCTGCCAATGAAAAATAAACACGAAAAAAAAAAACAACCTATTTATTCCTCTACGAATATAAAATCGACTTCACTTATCAGGTTTAAAGACAGCAATCTTCGTGTTTTGGTGACGATCAAGAATACACGAAACAGAATAATTCTAGTCGGATTACAGAAATAATTACAGTTCAGTAAAAGATTTCCATAAGAGGTATTCATAACAATCTAGTCTCACAATAATCATGCTTTAAAGGTCCAGTTTACCTTTGGGAGCAGTGATTCAAAAATGTTCAAGATATCACATTTAATGCATAGGATGTGTAGGTCTGTTGTATCATAAAACATCCTACCATATGAAATATTTGCAATAAAACCTAAAATATAAGGAGATATCAGGGTTTTTCTCAATAAACCGTAACTGTATACACTCTAAGAAAAAAAGGTTCTCAAATGGTTCTCGTCGGCTCCAAACTGGTTCTCATCAGATGGTTCTCGCAAAATGGTTCCGATGAGCACCTATAAATGGTTCCCAATCGAAATGGTTCCGTTCGTCACCATTTGCTAGTATGCGATCCAGTCCCCGAGTGTTATTTGTGGTACTCCTGCAGGTCAAACAATATCTTTAGGTCCACTTTCATTTTTCCCCTTGCTGTATATTCGAATGTCAGATGTAAGAATCACCAAAACTGTGGTATTGGTACAAAAATATTGTATGTGTTTCTACTGCTGTGATAATAAAAAGTACATATATTGTTTTTATCGTAGACTAATGACTTCTCTTGGCTGCGTGCCAACTGACAGCTGCCACCATCCAATTTTAGCGCTCGATCAGATATACGTACGCGTAAACGTACACATACTAGTACTGCACTGTAGGACTATGTAACCGCGGCGGCACGCGCCGCGGCTATATTATGTAGCCCTGTGCTAGCTGCCTGCCTGCGCCTGTACAAACCTACCACCGCACAGCGGCAGAGTGCCAATGCAATACCAATGCATGCAGCATGCAGCAGACGGCTCGGCTAGTGTTGTAGACACTGTACTTACACATAAACACATCACATGTCCGAGCGGCACCCGGTAAACGTTAGACATTAATTTTGACAAAGTGGACTGGAAACGTGTCACTGTCAATTCCATTTTCGCCATGGCAGTCATCACAGTTTAGGAGAAGAGGTAAGATTTTTAGTTTTAATGTGGTTTTATCTCATTTTTAGATGACATTCGTTGATACAAAATCAAGTTAGAATGTTACGTGTTACTGTTGATAAGATTCATCACTCAGTTTTCGTTTTCAGTCAATGATTAACCTTAACGGTTAGCTAGATCCTAATGTTAGATCTAACACGTTAATTTGATCGAAGCTGCTATCTTGTGTAATGTTTACCAGGTACAGTAGATCCAGATCTAACAATAACATGTTAGGCCTGACACTTCTCCCAATTAACGTTAGAAATTTGGCATACCGGTAGCAATGGCTCATATGGGCTAGCCCGAACAGACGCCGTGCGGGGCCGGAGCATGGCTGTCACGTTTTTACAGCGACTCAGCAGGGCTAAGTTACTTAGGTAGGTATGCATGTAACGTTTAGACATTTCTATGCCTGTTAAAAATAGAGTCTACTGACTCCGAAACATAGCCCAAACGCCGAACGCAAAGATAACTGTGTACAAGGAGCGCCCCGAGGTAAGGTCTATAACGTCTAACAGTTACATGCAATAAGGAAATTTGTTCTCATAGGCCCGAATTCACGAAGGTGGTACAAATGAAACCATGGTTTAAACCATGGACAAAAACCATGGAGCGCCAAGAGTTGCATGGAATATTTCGTTACGAAATCAGTCATTTCGTCGATGAAATGATTATTTTGTAATGAAATGACAACATTTTGTAACTAACCGAACATTTCATCCACGAAATGATAATTTCGTTAACGAAATGGTCATTTTATCGACGAAATGACCAATTTCGTAACGAAATATTCCGTGCAACACTTGGCGCTCCATGTTTTTTGTCCATGGTTTAAACCATGGTTTCATTTGTACCACCTTTGTGAATTCGGGCCATAGGGTCTAGGCTCCCTATGTTATAACTCGTCGCTTGCCCGGAAGAAGGGAACGAGCGCGCGAATACGCGTAAAAATAGATTTCGAGAAAAGACCTGCATGAGGTAAGATCATAAGCAATATCATACAATTTGTAGATTATTCATTATAGCCACTTTAGCTAGTACCAAATTGGAATATTATCTGTTCACTTGTGAATTTTCAGCAGTATTGATATTCAAATATCAAAGATATAGTCAATTGAAACTTTAAATTGCGATTTTCTCGAAATCTATTTTTACGCGTATTCGCGCGCTCGTTCCCTTCTTCCGGGCAAGCGACGAACTGTCAGTGTTAACGTTAGAGCCAATAGAGGTCTGTCTACAGCCCAGTAGGCCTAACTGTTAGGTCAAAATCTCTTCCGTATGTTTTCAGGCTTGTTCTAAGTGACGAGTCATGTCATGAAATGCCGTGTTCTGTTTATCGAATTATAGCAATGACATTGTTTTATTAACGCGGTGTAGGTCTATTGTATCTTTCACTTCATATATCAGGGAAGTGGACACACCAACATGCACAGAAACCAGGGAACAAGTAACTCTGGCCTGGACGATGAAGCAGTACGTACTTGTTCGGGTCGCTGGTGCGGTTAGGGAAAAAGGTAGACTCTACATTGATCAGAGAGACAGCCCGTGACAGACCGTTGACAACATCGGCCAGAACCGTAGGCTTAACACCAGCCAAGAATGAGGTGGGCGGCCACAAGAATTCATCCATCAGAATAAGAGCCCGGGATAGCCCATGTGCAGCATCAGCCAGAACCCTGGGCTAATCAAGAATGAGCTGTGTGGCTAAGACGATACATCGATCAGAACGACAGCCTGTGATAGCCCATCGACAGCATCAAACAGAACCGATGGGCTAGTCAAGAATGAGCTGGGTGACCAAAAGAATGTATCGATCAGAATGACAATTTTAGCCCGATAGCCCGTTGACAGCATCGACCAGAAACCTACCCTAGCCAAGAATGAGCTGAGTCAAAGAAAAAACACTGATGCTGCCAGAGAGAAAACCTTTGAGAAATATGTAGATAGGGTAGGTAAGTCCGTTTGCATTGACTTATAGTGTATTTTATAGCTGCTCTTTCAACATCTCAATCTGCCGTCAACCAAATATTCATGTCAGGCGACTTTTTGTTGGTTTGTGTGATGGAGGGTCATGTATGTTTTGTTATGATCCCAATACAGTATTTGCAACTTACAATGTACCAGTGATAATGTTTCACTATAATTTGCATTTAACAGCTTTGAATCAATTGTATGGGGGGGGGGGGGGGGGGTAAACGTAATGAGATCAGACCAGGGGCCCGTTGCATAAAACTCCAACCGGATTTTTTTTCCGGTTGAAATCACAAAATTCCGGTTGGAAGCTCCAAACCAGAGTTTTTATGCAACGGATTTTACATTCTTAGATTAGCAACCTTTAAAAATTCAGGTTGGACAAATCCCAACCTGAATTTCTTAAGGTTGCTAAAAAAGTTTTATGCAACGGGACCCAGATGCCAATCTGAGAAGTGGAGTCATTCATAGTTCTAAACTTTAAAAGCACAAACGGAAAATGCTCTTTATACTTCTCCAGTCATTGTGTGGTCGATTTCTGCACACTTTTAAAGTTTGCACCTAGACTGGTAAAACTTATTGCATTTATACCCACGCAGGAATTACATATTGTGTAGAGAATTGAAGATTATGTAATTTATTTCAAAGCACTGATGCACCAGTTTATATTGCTTTTGCAGAAATACAAAATGTACATGTACGTGGTGGTGGTGTTTAAAAGACTGTTGGCAAATTTGGTGAACAAAATGACAAATGCTAACAACATATTATTGTCATAGGCAGGTTATAGGACAGCAAATTCAAACCTCAGCTTTAGGCCTGCAAATACTCTAATGAATTTGTTGCTCTGCTTTAAAAAAAAAAAAAAAGTGTAAATGAAGAGTTTGTTCGCAAAAACCGATAAGTCCATATTTGCCAAATGGAGATATTTGCGATTAAAGGTCAAGAAATATAAAGAGAACAATAAGAAAATTTTTGCTTCTTTTGACCATAACTTCAAAAATGTACCTTTATATGTAGTAACCAATATATAATTTAAAAGGTATTATTTTGCACTTTATGACAGAGACCGTACTTCAAAATCTTCAAAAATGGACATCGGTTTTTGCTATCAAACTCTTCAAATTTTTATCGATTCCCAGTGTTATATATTTTAGATCATGGTTGAGGAATTTTGTTCATTCATGCTTGTGAAACTGTGTGGGTGTGGTATCCTAGCTCTTTTCCCCTTTGGATTCTTATTATCCTTCTCCTTATAAAACAATGTGTTCTTTTCTTTTCTTTTCTTTTCTTTTTTGTGTGTGTTTTCGTAGACATGCTGTAAATTGTCAGAAGTCATGATTAACCAGAATTGATACTCTTCTTGTATTTGCAGTTGTATAGATGTGTCTATGGTGCTTTCAAATTGCAGAACAGCAACAAAAAAGGTCACTCGTATACAAACAGAGATAAGTCAATTCAAGTACTCGACGTTATGAATGTGAAGTGAAGTGAAGCGAAGAAGTGTAAAGCTTATCCTATCCCACGTATCATACCAGCAATATAATGTATGTTTTTCTGTGACAATACCAAAGGTCCTGTTTAATGGAATTGTTTTCCTGCCCTTTGTAGTTGCTTTTAGGACAAATATGCGTTAAAAGAAAAAAAAAACCACCGAACAAACTAGCAAATATGTGGAAAAAGTTCCTCATACTACTTAAGCAGGTAATGTACTTGACTTTTGCCTATCTTAAGACTTACACAATTACTGTATCTCATCCATGCAGGAATTATTTCACAGAGAATTAGAAATTTTGTTATGTATTTCAAAAGCCTGATGCACCTAAATGCTATTTCATATCATCTGTACAGAGATGTGTGATGGTGTTTCAAGAACTGCTCGGTACACAAATGACAAATATTGTGGGAAAAAATTAGAGAACAAATGAAAATATTTTGTTAAGAATATTTGACAGATTATAACATGACAAATACAAACCTCAACTTTAGATTGTAAAAGTGAAGGTGAATAAATATATTTCTGCGAATTTGTGAAAGAGCAAATTTCTATGGTTTTCAGTTATTGAGTAATGTTTCATGAAAAAATATTGGTGAATGTCATGTACATGTATACATGCTTGTGAAAGTGTATGTGTATTGGTTTGTTATCCTTGCTCTTTTTTTTTTTCTAGTGTCAATGATAATGTATGATATGCTGATGTATTGCTAATATACATGTTTTGAACGTATGTTTGACTGATGAGATGAAATTCAGATGAATTCATTTCATTTCAAATGAGTTTGTGATGCACATTTTCAATGCAGATAGGTAATGTACCTTTAAGAATGGTGCCAGTGAAGCACCTTACCAGCACTGCATGTGAAACACACCAAAAATACACAGACATCAATTCACATACTACATTCTAAGAAAAAAAAAGGGTTCTTTTGAGCACCATTAAATGGTTCTCAGCACTGTCACAATAGCGACACCTTTTTTGGAGCCTGTGAGAACCTTTTTTAAATGGTGCCTGTCAGCACCTTTTAACATTGGTGCCCATTAGAACCTTTTCCAATGAAATGGTTCCCATGAGCACCTTTTGAAAAGAGTCAAAAAGGTGCCCATCTTTAGTCAAAAAGGTGCCCATGGGCACCTTTTAAATGGTACTCACGAGCACCATTTCATCGGGAAAAAGGTTCTAATGGGCACCTTTTGCAAAAGGTGCCGACAAGCACCATTTAGAAAAGGTTCTCACGAGCACCTAAAAGGGTGTCGCTATTGTGACAGTGCTGAGAACCATTTAATGTGCTCAAAAGAACCTTTTTTTCTAAGAGTGTATATGTTATATGTTTTATGTCAATGATAAAAGTTGTCTTTGTTTTTACTGAAGTGATACATGTACCCATGTCTAAAATAAATGAAGAGAAAATTCAATCATCTTAACACCGTTATTCTGAGTTCTAAGATTTAGCAACTAGGCTTATAGATTATTATAAAAGTTGATGCCTAGTTAGGTGGTCAAAACTTACGTTTTAAACGATAGAGTGGGAGCATTTGCAGACATTTGTGAACATCCGACATCTGTTTTGGCATTTTAAACAGCTGAAAGTTACCGTTATTCATTTTGTGATTGTAAAAGCAATTATCCAACATATAGTATTTAAACACCGTACGGAGCCGAATGTTACTGTTATTTTTTTTTTCAAATGTAAAAACAAGGAACTGACATTCATTTTAGCATCTTACGGAGCTAATGTTATCCTTATTCATTTCTCATGAACGTGAAAGCAAACATCCCCCATTTATTTCAGCATCTAGATAACTGAGCCGATTGATACCGTTAATCATTTCCGAATGTAAAAGCAATAATCTGTTTCATTTTAGCATCACGGGGCGGAATATTACCGTTATTCATTTTAAAATCAAAAAAGCAAACATTCGACATTTGTTTTATTATCGTACGGAGCCGAATGTTACTGCTGTCCACTTCCAAAAGTGAAATGATTTTATTGTCTGACAATTTTAGCACTGTACGGAGCCGAATTTTGCTGTTTTTCGTTTTTGAACGTCAAGGTAGTACATCAGACATGAAATATTTTAACATCAAACGCAGCTGAAAGTTACTGTTATTCATTTCGAAATGTAATAGCAAATATCATCTGACATTCATTTTAGCATCGTATTGAGCAGAATATTACTGCTATTCACTTCCGAACGTAAAAGCAATCATCTGACATTTATTTTAGCATCTTCCTTAGCCGAATGTTATTGCTATTTACTTTCGAAAGTAAAAGCAAACATCCGACGTTTATTTAATCATCATTCGGGGTTGAATATCATTGTTATTCATTTCCGAACGTCAAAGGGCAAGGGATCATTAACGACATTTATTTTAGCATCTTCCGCAGCTGATCTGTTATTGCTATTTACTTCAAACCTGAATGTGAACATCCGGTATTTATTTTACTACGATGGAGATGAATATTATTGTTGTTCATTTCCGAACGTCAGAGCAAAATTAATATCCGACATCTATTTCAGCATCTTCCGGAGCTGAATGTTGTTGCTGTTTACATTCGAACATAAAAGCAAACATGAGACATAGCGTTGATTATTCTTATCATTCACCTGAACGTGAACATTCGGTATTTATTTTACTATCAATGGAGTTGAATATCATGTTTATTCATTTCCGAAGGTCAAAGGGATCATTCGGCACTTACTTTAGCATCTTCTGGAGCTGAATGTTGTTGTTATTTACTTTCCAACGTAAAAGCAAACATCCGGCATTTATTTTCTCATCGTATACGGAGTTGAATATTATTTGTATTCATTTCCGAACGTCAAAGCTAACATTCCACATTTATTTCAGCATCTTCTGGACCGAATGTTATCCTTACTCATTTCCGAACGCAAAACCAAACATCCGACACTTCTTTTAGTATTATACGGAGCCGAATATTACCGTTATTCATTTCCAAAATAAAAAGCAAACATCCGGCATTTATTATCTCATCGTACGGAGTTGAATATTATTAGTATTCATTTCCGAACGTCAAAGCTAACATTCCACATTTAGTTCATCATCTCTGGAGCCGAATGTTATCCTTATTCATTTCCGAACGCAAAATCAAACATCCGACACTTATTTGAGTATCATACGGAGTCGAATATTACCGTTATTCATTTCCAAAATAAAAAGCAAACATCTGACATTTATTTTAGCATCTTACGGAGCCGATTGTTACCGCTGTCCATCTACAAAAGTAAAGGCAATTATCCGACTATTTGGTGGCCCGATTGGGCCACCAAAATCTTCATTTCTGAAATTTTGGTGGCCAGACGCGCGTTTTTGGTGGCCCCGGCCCACCGTTATAATAGTGTCGAGCCCTGCATATGGTGTAACGACACGAATTTATGGAAGTCTGTATACAAAGTGATGACGGCATATGGATGTAACCAAAAGTGTTCAGAACTTTTGCGGTACGGAAGGTGATTTGGCTAACATGGACTACGTTTTGCATTCATGCGACTCCACGTGTATGACTTGCAAAATTCACTTCATGCCCTGAAATAGCAGAGAAAGGATATCACAGACAAAGTTGAGCTGATTTCAATAGACTTGTTGCAACATTGTCCCGCCCGCCATGCAGTCAAAAGAAGCGGCGGAGTTCCTACCTCCCTGCTATTGATGGTTTAATCCCTCGCGAGTTAACGCTCCGGGAGCACAGGCCGGGACAATGATTTTTTTTTTCTTTGTTCTGGTTGTTCTTTTGATCCTGAAAGCGGGACCGGGACTAAAAAAGCTTCTCAAGAAACGAACCAGTCAGCAATTGATTAATAGAAATCACATGATCAAAAAATGAGCCGACAATTATTATCTCGTAACTATGAGGATATGTTGTCAGACACGACCCGTTGACGGTATTTAGATTACCTTGGGTGCATGTATAACAGCACCAGTATTCAAATTTAGCATGCATAGTGATCAAAGGTGTCAAAATCAACGAAGCCATAGGCAGGGCTCGACACTTACGGTGGCCTAGTGGCCCGGGGCCATCAAAAACGTACGTCGGGCCACCAAAATTTCAGATGAAGATTTTGGTGGCCCGATCAGGCCACCTAAAAAGTCGGATGTTTTCCATTATACTTTTGGAAATGAACAGCGGTAACAATTGGCTCCGTAAGAATGTCAGATATTTGCTTTTAATTTTGGAAATGAATAACGATAATATTCGACTCCGTTTGATACTAAAATAAATGTCGGATGTTTGTTTATACTTTTAGAAATGAATAATGGTAAGATTCAGCTCCGTACGGTGCTGAAATTAATGTAAGATATTTGATTTGCGTTCGGAAATGAAGAATGAAAACATTAGGCTCCGGAAGATGGTGAAATAAATGTCGAATGTTTGCTTCGACTTCCGGAAATGAATGATAATAATATTCAACTCCGTATACCATGATAAAATAAATGCCAGATGTTTGCGTTTACGCAAGAAAATAAATAACAATAACATTCAGCTCCGGAAGATGCTAAAGTAAAATGTTGAATGATCCATTGACGTTCGGAAATGAATAACAATAATATTCAACTCCGTACGATGATTAAGTAAATGTCGGATGTTACTTTTACTTTCGAAATTATATAGCAATGACATTCGACTGCGGGAGATGCTGAAATAAATGTCAAATGTTTGCTTTTACGTTCGGAAGTGAAAAACAGTAATATTCTGATCCATGCGATGCTGAAATATTGTCGGATGTTATAGCTTTTAAATTTCGAAATGAATAACAGTAATATTTAGCTGCGCTCGATGGTAAAATAAACGTTTGATGTTTGCTCTGACTTTCGGAAATGAATAACAATTAGGAGTCCCTACGATGATAAATAAATGCCGGATGTTTGCTTTTTACGTTATTATAGGAAGTAAATAGCAATAACATTCAGCTCCGGAAGATGCTAAAATAAATGTCGAATTACGTTCGGAAATGAATAACAATAATATTCAACTTCGTACGATGATAGAATAAATGTCTTTGTTTGATTTTATGCTCGAATGATGTAAATGGCAATAACATTCAGCTCCGGAAAATGCTAAGATCAATGTCGGATATTTGCTTTGACGTTCGGAAATGAATAATAATAATATTCAACTCCGTGCGATGATAAAATAAATGTCGGATGTTCGCTTTTACGATCAAAAGTAAATACCAATAACATTCAGCTCCGAAAGATGCTAAAATAAATGTCGAATGATCCCTTTGGCGTTCTGAAATGAATAACAATAATATTCAACTCCGCAGAGTCAGATGTTTGCTTTTACGTTTGGAAGTGAATAGCAGTAACATACTGTTCTATATGATGCTAAGATAAATGTCTGATATTTACTACAAGTATTACATTTCGAAATGAATAACAGTAGCATTCATCTGTTTGATGGTAAAATAAATGTCTGATGTCTGCCTTTACGTTCAAAAATGAAAAACAGTAATATTCGGCTCCGTGCGATGCTTTATGATTGTCATATGATTCGTTTCACTTTCGGAAGTGGACGGCAGTAGCATTCGGCTCCGTACGATAATAAAATAAATGTCCGATGTTTGCTTTTAAATTTGGAAATGAATAACGGTAATATTCTACTCCGTACGATGCTAAAATGAATAACAAATTGTTGCTTTTACATTTGGAAATGATTAACGGTATCAATCGACTCAATTAGATGCTAAAATACACGATGTAAATAGCGGATGTACCTCGCGAGAAAGTGCAAGGTGCCAGATGAGAGATGAGAAAGTTCCTACAGTGATTGGTTTCTCGCAAATCATGGCATGTGGAATTATTTCCGTATATCTTTATTAGATATGCCAAATGGCACCAGGTAAGTGGGGATCTCTCTCAACCTCCCTGCATGCGTTAATCGTCCAACTGCCCACAAAATTAATTTTATTCACACTACTAGTAGGCGGATGGCCATCCAGCGATAGGAAATTTACAAGCTGCCGAACGCAGGCAGGCAAAAATGCGTGCAGATTACAAATTGCAGTATTTTTACTCTTAGGCATGTCTGCTCAGGCGTCTGCAAAAACAGATCATCCCACTCGCGACTACAAAGCAACATAACACGGAAGCAAGCATTGCAAGCAGAGTGCGAGGTTTGTTATCGGTCCTTTGTAATCGATTATGTGAGAATTCCTTCCACTATCGATCAGACGATGAATCTCGCACAATAACGCGTGCGGCCGTGTTCACTCGCGTGTGTCGGTGGTCCCCCGCGGGAGACCACAATAGGGTGTCCACTTTCTTTCGAGCAATACTGTATTTGATACACATGTGCCTATCAACACCACACATTTTCCCATAGACACCACTGTGCTGAATGAGCATTAAATGTGTAATATACATGTATAATGAGAACATAAAATTGCCTCCTCCACGTGGGCATGTGCAGTAGAATTAACTTATTCTCGATGGCCACTTCACAGCTACTAAACAAACTGGCTGCACAACTTTAGTGGCACGTCAAGTGCATTGCATGCTCTCAATGTAAAGGTACCAGGGTTGCCGAGTCTCATTTTTCACATTTTATGAGTTTTGCCTGCTCTTGTGCTAAGCTCCCAAAAGCTCATATGCTTGAGAAGAAACTACAAAGGATAGATTTTATGTGAACCTATTTTGATTAGGGCCTGTCCTCGTGTTTTCAATCCAAGAAGCAGACTTCGATTATGTCCATTTACGTCCCTAGATGATTCTTTAATTACATGGTCGTGATATTCTGAATCCCATTATGAGAAAGGAAACATTCTGCATAATTGGCAAAGAACATACACAGCAAAAAGAAAGAAAGAAAGAAAGTAAACACTTTTTTCCAGTGCATATTTTTCATAGAAGATTCTGATAAAAATCTTTGTGTCATATACACTTGTACCATATTAAAGGTTATTCAGTTGGCTGTCAACCTGGTTGGTTAACAAAGGGAAGTTTTATGCATGAGTGAACACATTTGTTTTTGTCTTCCAAGGCACAGAAGTGAAAATCACAGAAATTGACATTTCATCATTCATTAGCAAGTGTCCTTCAAGATAGCACTGATAACAAAAGACCAATTTAACACAATTAAAGACATGAATGAATAGCAAAAATAAGTTTTTGTTCCTATGAATTGCCTTTAAATCCCGAAACAAGAACAAAGTGGGTACCGTGACTGTAACTAAAGGGGGAAAATAAGAATTTTCTGTCCACTCAAAATCAAATGACGAAAGGGAGTAAGCTGCAAAGGTGATAAAATGGACAGAATTTTTTATTTCTTTCTTTTGATTTAAAAATTTAAGAATTCATGAGACAAATTCAACAACCTGTTGTCATTTTCATTGCGCTTAAATCGAAATAACATTTCAAATTTCTACCATATTTGTTAATATTGCCTCTTCTCTAATGTCATTTAAATTTGGGTTTGACAGAAGATTCTTAATTTTCTCCATTATTTTTTTTTTTTGTCTTTCTTTATCTTTGTACACAGACATAGAGACCAATAGATAATTTTTCTAATTTAATTTTTGTTTCGTAATGTGTTGGATTTGTCTTTGTTCTCATTGTGGTGGAAGAGCACATGTACGCATGAATGAGAACTTGTCCATTTTTGCAATTTATACTTTTGTGCCTTTGAAGAGAAAAATGAATGTGTTCACTCATGTGTAATGTTTCCCTTTTTATTGACCTACCAGGGTGATAGCCAAAGTGCCTTTAATATGGTATAACCATCAATATTTAGCCTAATGTTCAGTGAGAAATATGAGCTCGAAGAAGTGTACTTCTGTACTTTCTTTTTCTTTTTTTTTCTTTTTTTTTTTTTGCTGAGCCTATTTCATCTTACTGGAAAAAAACAACAACTTTTTTTCAAGTTTTTTTTTTTTGTGCTAAGTGAGTACTGTAAATGAGGAAACTGTTATAGTAGCGACAATTTCCTCTGCTGCAGGTACATTGACTGTTAAAATACAAAGAATTAGAGCCGTGAATTTTCATTTGTGTTAAACCAAGCCAACGGCAAGTGCCTCCTTAGGAGCAATATTTCAGAAATGTGACGGAAAATCTTTAAGAGGGCTAATAACGCTGAAACATGGGTTAAAAAGGTCAGCTGTACCACAATATTCAGGTTATTATAACGTGTAGAATGTAATGTTTGCCATGTACACGTGTAATTACAGCATGCCATGGTAATACATCAAAGGGGTGTGTTCAGGTATACTCACATTAATGATTTCTTTATTGCTGAATAAAAATATCATCAACACAATTATCAGAAGTTTTTTTTTTTAGTAATGATAGTTTTAGTTAATGATTAAATGATGATAGAAATATTAGTACATGTAAGTCATTGTAATAATTACTGATTGTAATTACATGAGACTCTGGCTTCACAAAGTCTTTGGTACTGGCAGTTTTCTTCATTGTTATAGCTGAACAGTAAAGCGTACATGTGTAGTAAGGAGTACATTATAGCTAATAATTTTGGGACCTGAATCTTTACTTCGTTGTATCAAGAATTTCGTTCTAATCGTGTTCATTATAACAGGAGTGCGTTGCATTTCGTAGTCATTGTCATAATCACAATGATCAGGATGATCATGATCATCATTGTCATCTTCTTCACATCCGTCATCATTTTAGTGATGAAACCATCTTTTATAGGAAGCATGAGCTTAACTTGGTCCTTGTTTTCTGCAGACCAATCCCAGCTGCTTGTGAGAGCTTTCTGAAATTTGGTGCAAGTGCAGAGGACTTCTTCCTTCAGTACTGGTCTTATAACAGACAACTACTTTAAAGGACTTCAGTACTGGTCTTATAACAGACAACTACTTTAAAGGACTTCAGTACTGGTCTTATAACAGACAACTACTTTAAAGGACAAGTTCACCTTCACTAACATAAGGATTGAGAGAATGTAGCAATATTAGTAGAACACATCATTGAAAGTTTGAGGAAAATCGGACAATCCGTTCAAAAGTTATGAATTTTTGAAGTTTTTGTGCAGTCGCTGCTGGATGAGAAGACTACTGCAGTTTATGATGTCACATGCGTACAACAATATAAGGAAAATATAAAGAGAATTTCACAAAATTTCATCTTTTGAAAAAAAGTACACATTCCCTTGACTCGTTACTGACATATATGTTATGGGTAATATTATTCCCATTGCCTTTAGAAAGAGGCAAGTCAAGTGCTCTTTTATTATGCGAAAAAAGTGAAAATATGTTGAATTTTCTTTACATTTTCTTTATACTGTTGTACTCATATGACATCACGAGCCTTAGTAGTCTCGTCATCCAGCGGTTCCAACACAAAAATTTTAAAAATTCATAACTTTTGCATCAATTGTCCGATTTTCCTCAAACTTTCACTGATGTGTTCTACTAATGTTGCTGCATTCTCTCAATCCATATGTTTATGAAGGTGAACTTGTCCTTTAATCCTTTGTGTGGCTTGATTGTCACTTGACATGGAAAACCCCCATAACATTGTACTCATCTGTCCAAAGTCCCTAACACAGAAAGGTTTAAACCGATTCAGTGACTTTCGTCATAAACTTGGTCAAGTAACTCACTCAGGGCTCAATGTAAGCGATGGCCCAGAGCCACTAAAGGTTGATGTCGGGCCACCAAATTTCCTTTTTGGTGGCCCAATTGGGCATCTAAAATCTAAAAGGAATGTTCATATTTCTTTTCAGCCAAGTACTACTTTTCATTTTTGGTTCACCAGAATTTCATATTCAAACATTTTAGGTAGTGTCAAGCCCTGTTACTGGATGAAATGAACATGGGACCAGATTATCAATTGATTAGTGTGAAATCATGAATATCGTTTAGTATGGTTTCATGAGATTCATCTTGTGTTGGATATGTGCCAAGAGATTTCATTGTTAATCTAGAACAGAACAGAAAGCTGAAAGTCTGATGTGAAGAGAATGAAAAAGGACGTTCCCAGGGAGGTATACAGTCTGTCTTGTCTGTCAGTAAAAGGAGAATTTAATTCACGTCCAGCTCAGATGTCAGTGTGTGTGCCCTACATGCTGCAAAGATCATGGAGCATGCCGGGGAGATTGTTTACAAATAACTGTAGTAGAATGCAGACAAACCACATTCTGTCGCTATGACTCAGCGTTGGGCTCAAGTTCGGGGGAGATTGGAAAGTGCATTGCCAGTCAGGAGTGAAACCAAAAACAAAGATATAAAACTAACAGTTTGGTTTACTGTGCATTTAGTCAGAAGCTTTGATTTATTCCTATCACCCTCCTATTACTTTGTATTGTTGTTTCTATATCCAGGGTGATGTGACATAAAGAATATTGAGTAGAGTAGTGTGTACATTTGAACTTCGCTCTGTTTGTATTTTGGAGTCAAAAGGGGCCTGAGCTTTCGATCCTAGCAGAATCTTCGTCAGAGGTGTCTTTTTAAAGATTGATGTGTTTCTATTAGGTATACACAGTGAATTTCGTTCAAACAGGAAAATTCATCACTTACCATGTCACTGAGAGTCATGGAAGTTACTTTCATTTTCATTGGTATATATGTGGAAAAACACCAAAAGGGTAGCAGACTACTTTAGTACATAAAAATGGTATTTTGTGTATAAAGTACCAGGTACTGTACTTAACTGTTGTGTAATACAGTATGTTGTATTGCATACTATCAGAGATGTGTAGGGGTTCATGCAGCAGAGAGAAAGTGGTATCCTGACAAATATCTTGCATTGTATGTGAGTGGTATACATGAAAATACTGCAATTGATTAAAAACTGCAATTATATTAATCATCAACAGTGACCATGAATACAGAAGTGCTTCATATTCCATTTTCTGACAGCTCCCAATTGAATCAAAGCCAATAAAGAAATTAGAGAACTCTGGGAAAAACATAAGAAATAGGAAAATGGACAATTCTGGATAAAAATGAAGGAGAAGAAACGAAAAGAAGGAAGAAAAAGAAGAATAAGAAGAAGCATAAGGAGGAGGATGCAGAAAGTGGCAAAGACTACAAAAGGAGAGAAAAGAAAAGTAAAACATTAGAAAGCATTGGATCTCAATGTAGAGGAAACAAAATTGGAAGAAGCAGGGAAATGAAAAAGTACATATTTTATATTATTAAAAGCAGAAATGAAGATGTTTAGGGAGAAACCCAAATCCATTGATCCTGTATCTTCTAAAGTCTGTGTACAGCATAACATTTTAATTATAGGATAACTCTTTTCAAAGGGGAAAAAAAACCATTCTAGCTGCTGAATAGGCAGTATTATTCAAAGAAAAGAGATATCAGGACTTGGAAACTTTGGTTCTCCTGTATAGATCTGTCATAATTGATCTATTCTTCAATCTCAGTTGCTGCTTTCAGGTGCACTATGTACTTGCCTTTATACAAAACTGCTACATTTTTAACTAAATTTTCTCGTGATTAAAAGAGTAAATAATGGTGTTCTCATTTCTTTTCTCATTCTTCTTTTTTTTTCTTTGTGCTCATTGGACTTCCTTGTGTTATTAAATGTAGCTCAAATGACAAGCTATAATACAGTTCCAGTGTGTTTACAATAAACAATTATTCATTCCTGGAAAAGTCCCCAGATTTGTATACAAGTAAGATTTTATTTGGATAAACATGGTAGACATTCATATATAAGTATCAAATTAAAAATCTTGCAAAAGCCTTTATATACAATGCCTTGATTTGCCCATTATGCAATCGGAAGATGCCCCTGAATCTGACTTCGAAACGCAGAATGTCTGTGTTGTCTTGTTACAAGCCTGCCAGAGTTTGTAAATCGCTCAGTGCACTGTTTTCAAATAAATTGATCTATTGCTATTCAGCCTAACTTTTAAAACAGCTCCCTTGATATTTGATGGCAAACATTACCGTCTTTGTTATGAAATGTTTGCATTGTTTATAGCTGTTTTGACACATAAAAGTAAAGGATTTTGTTATCTAGTATATTGTGTGTATACTTTGGTAGGATGATGTCTTTAATGATCTTGTGTCGTCTCCATGGTTACAGATGGTGCATGCCCTGGTGAGTAACGGAGCCAACTCCATCTGGGAGCATTCTCTCCTGGACCCATCCCAGGTCAGGAGCGGCAAAAGGAAGCCCAACCCGAAGGACTCTGTCCAGTAAGTACAATCTCTACGTATATAAACAAGCTACTGTATACACCAAATATTTTGCAAGGGTTTTATTTTCGCATATTTCGCTAGTCAGGTGCTATTCGCTAATTTAAAGACACGCAAAAATATTGACTCTGATCCCAGATATGAATGTAGTGTGCACGGAAATGCGTTTCTCCATTCAGTCGTGTTATCCACGATCGCAAATTTAACCACTTGCAAAATCGTTGGGAAGTCCCAACTCGCAAAAATTTAGACTTGCTAAATATATGGCGTATACAGTACATCTTGTCCCTGGTAAAAGGGCATAAGTGCCTGTAAGAATGCATTGATAATTTTTGTGAGCACTTTTTTTTTCTCTGTGGCAGACTATAGGGTGCAGTTTGCCTGATGTTGCTAACTCTTTAGTCGAGTCAGTACTATTTTACATCAAGCATTCATTTACCCAGAAAGTACAGCATTTGTTATGCACTGACTCTGTAGTGTCAATGTGCAATGTGATCTTAATTACCCACCACTGACAATGTACATTTTGATAGTGCACACAACGTCAGTGCATTCACAATACTGATGCAATTAAAGGAAGGAACAATAACACAGCGTGGGCTATGCACTTGAAATGTTCTGTCAATATGTACTGATGATTCATTTGCAGGTATCGTATGTTAAATATATCTGACACATGATGATATTAAAGCACAAATGGCCTTATGTGTGCATATGAAACCATCATCAACCGAAACACTACCAAATGTGGCCTTCATAATAAACTAGCCCCAGAACCAGGCAGTGGCCTGTGGGATGTACATGTATGGTACTCAGGCCATCAAACAGAGCTTCAAATCAATGACTGTAGAAATCCAGGGCATCAAGAATTGTCAGCTTGTGACTCATGAGTGGGATTCACACTGATTCTAATCAGCAGGATACAAATCTGGAGATTTTCATCGCGATCAAAATCTTGAGATTTTTGCCTGTATGGACCAAAAAATCTCACTAAATATCGCAATGGGCATCAGGATCCATACCCCAAGAAATGTTGTGATTATGTCAGAGTTATCATGATAATTTGAGAAGTACAACGTAGTGTGATAATTCGTCCCATGATGTGTGTGTGAATGCTGGAGTAAAAGATCTTGAGATTTTTTTTTGTCATGTCATTCAAAACACATGCATGATTGAACAATATATGGAAGGGTCATCATTTCCGTAGATTTTAGCCATGTGCACTGTGGTTGACAAATTATCTTGATTGGCAATGGCAATCAGCAGGATAGTCTGTCCATCTGAACTGGCGCATAAAATCTCAAGGTCTGGATTGTCATCGTCATCATGCTGTTTTGTTTGTGTGAATGGGGCTATGGTTTGAGTGGAATAATGTCAAAAGGAACTCCAAAATTGGATGACTATTTAAACATGTTTTGTGATGATTAGATGTATAATGAACATTGTGGGTATACTTTCATATTTGTTTGATGTCTCAACATTTGGACGCACCATTTCTTTCTTTCTGTTTTGTTTGTGAGTTGTCTTTTTTTTTGGGGGGGGGGGGAGAGAGGATTTCCTGTCAAAAAAGGGGTCTTACTCTTATAACTTTGATATAGCACAAAATATGAATCTATAGATGGTTACAATTTTACCATGTATCAATGGAAAGAAAGATTTGACAACTGATATGCTGCATCCTACATACAATGTACCATATGAAAAGGCACTATGGCATACATCATAGGCTGTAGAAATGCTCTCTCAAACAGACCATAAAGTTTTGATATCATAATATATGTCACATTAGTGGCTCCTTGATAGGGCGGACTGTGACCATATAGGGTCATCCCAAGACGTCTACTCCGTATACCATTCTTCTCCAAGCAGTGTTGTGATTGGCAGAAGGATTGGTTCAGTGTTGAAAAGTGTGCATTCAGCTTGCTGAAGTAGAATTCAGAAAAGTGATTATCCCAGGTACTGTAGATCAAAGTGAGCAAGTTGGTCATGGCGACTATTTAGAGTTCAATGCCTTGAACAGTGTTCAAGCAAAAAAACAAAAGAATATAGAATACAAAATACAAACCTGCGAAACAAAACTATAACATCAATTATGGGCAGAGCATATGTGTTTGCTGTGTGTTCTAGTGTCATTGGGTTGTGCAACTAACATGAGGCATGCACTCACACACAAGAAATAAACCCCGACCAAAAACCAAAATGCAGAACTTGGATACTGTCTGATGAGTTTTGAAAGACCACACCTGTACACCATTTGGCTGAACTTGGTGTATTGGCTCAAGTTTGTATCTCAGAAATAAACAGCATTTATACAAAAGTGCTCTCAACTGTCAGCATGCTGATCATAACTGGGGGATTAATTTCATATGTGTAATCTGTGCTGCCTTCAACCAGGGAGGGCCACCTCCCTGCTTCAACTCTGAATAATTTGAAAATCATGGAGTGTCTCCCTACAATTCAACCCAGGAGCTCTGCAAGAGTGGTGTATTCCAAAGCCAGGGCTGGTGTACGTCAGTGGGCATACATACATGTACATGTGTACAAGTGTGCCATGCACCCTCTCACACTTTAAATCTACAGTCACTCAGCCTTTGAAAAGAGAGAGAACTTTTTGCACAGATAACCTTGGGGGTTTCATGCATTACACAGCATCCCGAAGCCAAGAGAAATAACTCTACAAGGAAGTGCACCAATTTCCTAGTCAGAAAAATACCATATTTTTGACAATGAATTATCAGACGTCATGCCTGCATTTTTAATCTTGTGCCAACAAATGCCTGCTGTTGCAATGCAGTGAAATGCACATTTTCTACATTAGACAGAGACTGTGCATGCTGATATCTTGTATGAGGAAGTTTGCACTCTTTTGAATATTTACAGAGTAACATGAGCAGGGCCAAATTTTGTATGATGATGTATACTTTATGACTCTATCCAAGTTCCCTTGATTTTGGCTGCTCAGGCCAGCTCTTGCCATGATAAATATATCTCTTGTGTCTCCCTCCAAGTGTTTCATCTTCAATATAAAGCAAGGCTTCTTAATATTCTTGCCTGTGCAAGTCTAGATAGTGTGCTTTATATACCTTCTTTTTTTTTAAAGGTTTTAGAAGTTTCTTGGCCTCTGATTGGTCAAAGGGGTAGTCACTAGTTTTGCTACATGACCCCACAGTTTTAAAGTAGAAGTACATGTAAGTATATCTTGCACACGTAGACTACTAGGAAAGAAGGCTTGGTAAAGTGTGTGTAAGGAAACATATTTTGCCTGCATATCTTTATTTGTTCATTATGAAATTATACTTCACATAATTTCTGCCCCTCAAAGCAGTCAATATTCATATTATTCAAAGGATATTAACATTGACTTTTAATACACTTGCACTTGCCACTCTTTGTGGTGGTCTTTTCAAAGCCAGTCATTTCCAAACAATTTATTTTTGAAACTTCCTCGGCTTTGCTTTTTTGTTTGAAAAATATTTGCATAATATCTCTCTTTCAAAAAGAATGGCAAATGTACCCTGCACATAATACACATGATTTGTTCATAATAGATTGTGAATCTATATTTTATATAATTTTATCAAGTTATTGCAACTGCTTAGATTTTGAGGTGTTATTGCATTATCATTATTCATTTTTATTTTACTGCTGGGATTGTAATGATGACTATAATTGTAATCATGAAAACTGATAACTGTAGCACATGGCTTTGATAGAGACTGGGATTAACCTTTTCCTTTGAAGACCCGCAATTCTCCAGTGAATGGTAGTCTGCATGCTTAATAAGGAAAACCATTTTTCTTTTTATATACCATCAAGCAAACTCTTGCCGCTATGCGAGGAATGGATTGCTCGTAAAAGAGTTTGCAAAGTTCTTTCCGCCGGCATCTGTCGGCGGAACGGAATGCCAGCCACGCGCTTGATCGTCTGCCTATCTAAAAATGTCAATGTCAGAATGGTCCGAGATGAGGATGGGTAAGATAATTAACTGGCTGGTATGTCAGGAGTTTTTTTTTTTTTTCTACTTGTCTTTGTTCCTTATTATTTGTTAAAGGTCAAAGGTCTTGAGAGATTTTTCACTGCCTCAATGTCCAAATAGAAGGGAAATCTGAGATGGCAATATTTTGTTGACAGTGAACTTACAGCTCTATGAATACACTCTCTCTTCTCATCTTTAGAGTGCATTTGCTCTTTCATCCTGTATCCATCAATCTTTAAAAGCCCTTGCAAAAACAAAAGATGAAACAAAGCAAAACAACATCAAATAGAACAACTAGAAGAAAATATCACCTCACACATTTGATAACATTGACTTCAATACAAAGATTTGATTTCCAGAATAGATGTTTGACACAAAGGAAAACAGAGGTATTTCAAACAGAAAAGGGCCCCTTTTTTCAGTTGTTAATTTTTAAAATCTCCGTAATTCAAAGCATGTAAAGGTTATGGGCCAAACATTGCCATAATAATCCGAATGGTGTACAATGGGAGTGAAAAAAAGTTCAGAATACTGGTATGATACACAATGCAGGTAGGCTTCACCTTTACCACACCTGTGTTCCGCTATTAACATCGCATCACTAATTTCAGGACTGAGTAATCGATGCAGTCATGCAGAGTTCCAGGGACAGAGGGCTATATAAAGTGGAACCGGACATGGAACTGTGTGGGTTGGGGTCTGAGCCAACCCATGGCTGGCGATGAGTAGAAAAAAACAACAACAACAAAAACAGACAAACAGACCCCCCGCAAAAAAAGGGAAAAAAAAAAAAGAAGATTTGTCACTGGTTCTTTGAGATTTGCAGACATTTCCTTATCAGTCGTTTCATGCCAAATATCATACATTGGCGGTTTCCATTCTTGCTTATTGGTTAAAGGGATCGTGTAGTTTTGGTTGAGACTTAATTTCAGGTTTCTAACACTTTTCTGTGAGATAATGAAAAACCTCTTATGAAACATGAAAGAGCATGTTATTCTATGAGGAATTCAACATTTATTTGATGAAAATTGGTTTTGAAATTGCTGAGATATCCAGATAAGAGCGATTCTAATAAAGTGTGGGACCCACACCTTATTACAATCGCTTTGTTTTACTTTGTTTTTGGATGTTTCAGTCATTCAAAACCCGATTTTCATGAAATAAACTTTGAATTCCTCGTAAGGGTATGCTCTGTACTATATCACAAGTGTTTTCTTGGTATCTCACACCAAGTTAAAAGCTCAATTCTCATCTCCACCAATACTGTACCATCCCTTTAACTGTCTGTTTGTGTCCACATGTCAGTTCCGTATGTAACCAAGGAGGTACTATCGCCTGCAGTAGTAACACCTTAAAGGTACTAGCCCACATTTGCAAACCCACGAAAATCAAAACTGCATAAAACAGGTCCAATATGACTTCAATATACAAGTTATAACAGTAACATACCTCACCTGTTGCTCTTTGTCTATACCATTCGATAAAAGAGAGAAAATCGTCGTTTTAAAATCAATTTTCAAACCGGGTCAACCCGACCCAAAATCGAATTACGAGCGCGGGCTAGCTACGTACTAACTGCGACCAGCCCCAATGTGTAGCGTTGGGGCTGTGCCGTTTTCGCATTCAGATCGAGGAGTTGTACAAAACGGGTGCCGTTTCAGCGCTATATTTCCTTAATTTTTCAACAAAAACTACTAGGAATACTTACATGGGTCGATTAAACCTAAATGATTAATTTCAGCGACTGTTTGATGCATTTCATTGCTTATGATGCAGAAAATGTTGTCTTTTAACGCGAATATCTTCAGTTCACCGATGCTCACTGAAACTCACAATCACTTGCACAGGCGCACAGCATGCATGCAGTGCAGTGCATTGAGAGCATGCGTAATGCGTACTAATGGATATAGCAGCAAGTCTCTCCACTGTTGCACTAGGGCAGGCTGCTTATTACTCCTAAAAAAATGTAGAAAACTTTGCAGTTTCTAGATAAATGGGTGAGAAAAACCAAGTCGAAAAGGTAATAATTGTCACTGTGTTTATGATAGAAATTTAGCCTTGCTTTATTTGTGAAGTCGCCGTGAATGTGGCAGTGATTTTTGCTCCCGCTCAGCTGCGAGGTAGCCGCCAGGACCACGCCACAAGGCGCGGTCTCCGGGGCTAGCTACTAATACGTACAGTGTACATGTAACTTACACATGTATCGCATGCAAGTAGTACGTACGTGGACCGGAGCTAGCGAGCGTTATACGCATGCATATGGTGCATCTTCATTTATTTTTATGAAAGTAATGGACTAATTGGAACGAAATTTTGCACAGGTGTTACTGCAATCATACCCAAACTCCAAACTATGAGACCAATTGCTGCAGGTTTACAAATGTGGGCTAGTACCTTTAAAGGACAAGCTCACTTCATAGACATGAGGGTTGAGTGAATGCAGCAATATTAGTAGAACACATCGGTGAAAGTTTGAGGAAAATCGGACAATCCGTTCAAAAGTTATGAATTTTTTAAATTTCTGCTGAGTCGCGGCTAGATGAGAAGACTACTATAGCTTGTGATGTCACATGTGTCCAACGATATAAAGAAAGAATATAAAGAAAATTCAACATATTTCCAATTTTCTCGCATAGCAAAAGAACTCTCGACTTCTCTCTTTCAGAAGGCAGGAGGAATAATATTTCCCTTAACATGCATACATCAGTAACAAGTCCAAGAAATGTGCACTTTTTTCTAACAGTAAAGTTTTGAGAAATTTTTTTTTAAATTTCCTTACATCGTTGTATGCATGTGACATCACAAGCTATAGTAGTCTTTTCATCCAGCCGTCACTGAGCAGAAATGTAAAAAATGCATAACTTTTGAACGGATTGTCCAATTTTCCTCGAAACTTTCACTAATGCGTTCTACTAATAGTGCTGCATTCTGTCAATCCGATGAAGGTGAACTTGTCCTTTAATGTAACTACCTATGTACAGGAGGCCATAGAATTGGTAGGCAGAAACAAAGAGTATGATAAAGAAGATCCCTCAGTGTGAGTCATGTATTAGGGAGTGAATTGGCTCAGATTGGTCACAGAAATGACCTGTTGGGGAGGGGGGGGGGGGGCACAGAAAGAGCAGTCAAAAGTAATATGTGTATCTTTTATTGCACATTGCAATCCAGTCAGGAAGTGCAGAGTAGGAAATCGCATGAACAAAGCAAACCTGTACAGGTTCCTGATTTGCTTTGCTACTGTAATCCTTGTTGTGACTGGGGGTGGGGGTGGGGGGGGGGCATAATATGACATGGTGCTTTTCATCCATGTCTTTCAGCCAAATTGCATGAGTTCCTGCATTAAACATTATTTTTTTGAGAGACCATTTAATCCTTTCTGCTCTGCCATTATGGCAATGTTGTTAAGAATTAGTCCCTTCAGACGATTACCCTGTAGTATTTGCTGTAATAATAAAATGTATAATGCAGTCTGTAGTGTACATTTTGTGCTTGACTGTGCGCCAGTGTGTGTGTTTATATATGGAGGGAGTGTCTGTATTCATATGATCTGTATGAGAAGCAATGATTTAACCCGTTGAGGACGAGTCCGAGTATACTAGGCCAGGTATCCACGGGAAATGCGTGTTGTAGCAAAATCAGTCCGTCCTCAACGGGTTAAGTTGCTTCTAGAGTAAATGTTGCTGGTAGGGAAACCAACAGCTGAGCTTTGTTTTGTTTTGTTTTGCTTTTTTAATACAAAAGCAAGTCTAATTTAAGTGCCACTTTAATTGAATTTGTACAAATACGTAATCAAAATGAGTGAGTAACGAGATTGGCTTTTCAAGATTTGTTTTTGTGTTTATTTTCAGCACATTGATAAAATATGTGCTACGTAGTTTGACAAGAATGAGGACTTGTAAAGGCAACAACTTGAAAGCACATTGTATGTAGGTAAATGTCAACATGGATTGCAAAATTTTGTATTATATGTCATAATGGAGACTCCCCCCCCCCCCCCCTGCCTTTTTTTTTTTTTTGTGAGGATCAGAGGGATGTTCTTCCCCAGTTTATTGTACTTCTGGCTTTCGTCATCATACAAATATTTTTGTTCAGATGAGGGGAAATTATGCTATAAAAGGGATCTCAAGCATGACATGCTGATATTGTGCAGCCAAAATGGAGTAGATTTTTTTTTGTGCTGTGATTACAGGAAGGAAGATTCATCAACTTGCTGGTTGCAGTTTTTTGTTCTCTTCCATGAATTTTCTCTTCCTGCATTCAACAGTACAATCTGTGGTTCGCTAAATCGAAAAGGAACCTGCGATAAAGGGTTTTGATTCTGAAGTGAAAAGAAAATGGATTAGAAGGCTTATCTTGTGTAGAAATTGTATTGGTTGTGTTGTGTTTTGTTTTGTTTTTCTGCTTTTTATGTTGTTTGCCACAGTTTACTTGCTGTACAGTTGTATTTCAATTGATTTGCTGTGTGTGTATGTGTGTGTGTGTGTGTGTGTGTGTGTGTTTTCCCCTCATATTTTGGGTCGGATGCAGTGCAGACATGCCTGTAGGTCATGAGCAGTACAGAACACTGTACTATGAGTGGCATGTTGCACATAATCTGTAGTGTACATGTACATGACAGCCAAGAATAGTTCTCAGCTGGGATTATATGCATTACAGTTTCTGTAATACAGCTTGTATTGTGTAATTGAAAATGATGGAAATTTTGGACACAGCAGTGTGCAAATGTAGAGTGTTTGGTGTGTGTGGTTTTTTTTTTTTTTGGGGGGGGCGGAGGAAGGGCTGGGATGGGGTGGAATGTTGTGGGATGTTGTTTGGGCAGGGGGTTTAGTCGTAAGAAATGTACAATGTATAAAATCACAAGCTCTGTGTGGATACATTGTGCATACATGTGAATGCACTAGTAATAAACTCTCTATCGATCAATATGTGTATGCTTCTACATTAACCTTCACCCGCTGGTGCTCTTTGATCTTGGTGAGTGTTCATTGTACTGGGTGTTGACTGTGTATGTACACTGACACTATAGTGACAAGTCTGTCAACATTTTGGTCATGGATGAATACCAAGTAAATAACTGTATTTAAGTGTGAGTCAAAGCCCTGGTTCTTAATCAGGGATGGTTAAGCTATCTGCAGCTACACAAATGTAGTTTTTTGTTGTTATCCATCAAAATGAAAAAAAAAATGAAATTCATCAGGATGATCTGTCAAAGATATAGAGAAATATAGAAACTGTCATCTTTATCATATTTCCATTATTTCTATTCATAGTGTTGATGATTCTGTTACTTCCTTAATTGAAGTAACGAAGGAAAAGATTACAAAATAGTTTTCTAGAATTAGTAGTACAGTCTGGTGTCCTGAGGTGAGACTGGACATGTGCAGATGTGCAGATGTCCAGATCGGTCCAGGCAGACGATGGCGAAAGGCGTGGGCCGATGTCAGTAGATGTGGGAGATTAGAGCCGTTAGTTTTTCACACGTTCCCTGCTGTACAAGACACCCTTACAATACTACAGTACAGGAAGTCTGCTAATCCGCACTCCCCCATAGGATATCACATAGCATTCCCGTTCCGATTTCTTGATGTGTCCGTGAAATCAGACACCAGTGCTGGAAGATGATCTTCGCCATAGAGACATACTCTGGTATCATATGCTTGCAGTGTATCTCAATCTCCATTTTTTTTTTTTATTCTCTCTCTCTCTCTTTCCTGAGAGATTGTTAAGTACTATGTTTATCCATGGAGCTAGTAGCTGTATGGTTTGTCATTGTAATGCAGGTCATCTTCACTGTGGATAGTCTGTGTGAAATGCTGCTTGTACCATTTTTTTTTTTTTTTTTAAACGGTATACATCTGCTTACAATGTCCCATCAATGAGTAATGGAATTCTGTTGCTCACATTGTATCATGATGTACAAATGTACTTGGCTATTAGTTTTGGTTGTGTTTTATATGCCTACAGGTATCAAGTTACAATGTCACCAGGCCCTATTATAGTCAGACAGATTTTGGTAGCATATCTGTTCATAGTAATTTTTTAGTTGCCATGATAGCTTGAAACTCAGATCATTGGTTAAAAATGTAGGGGAGATTTTGCTGAGGTCACAGGTCGATTTATAGAGGAAATACTTGACAGAATTCAATCAGTTCCTTCATATATCAAAGTGTTACAGGGTTAGTTTATTTAGGTAAAAGAGGAGTGTCGTATTACAGAACGCTCTGTACGTCTTTAAAGTGGCAGCACACTTTTTGGTAAATCACATTTGACATTTAAAGGGTTTGTACAGTTCTGGTCGAGGTGAGGATTTAGCTTTTAACGCTTTGCGAGATATTCAGAAACCACTCTATGAGATGTCAAAGAGCATGCAATTCTAAGGTGTATCAAACGTTTATTTGATGAAAATGGGTTTTGAAATGGCTGAGATATCCAAAAATAAAGTGAAACAAAGAGATCCTAATAAAAGACGTGGCCTGTAGTCTTTTATTATTATCACTTTTTTGGATATCTCAGCCATTTGAAAACCAATTTTCATCAGTGAATCCTTCTTAAAATTACATGCTTTTTCATATTTCATAAGAGGTTTCTCAGTATCTCACTTAGGAATGTTCAAAACATGAATCCCATACTTGCCAACATTTTCATTTGAGAAAGCGGTAGAATCCAGGATGCCTATGCGAGCATGCAGCGCTAGCTTGAATGCTAATGAAATCTTTCAAAAGCAGTAGTCTACTGCCAAATGCTGTAGAGTTGGCAAGTATGGAATCCCCATCTAAACCAGAACTGTACAGTCCCTTTATTAAAGCTGGTCATTCAAAACATTCAAAGGGCATCATGGTATAAACTATATTGGCTCCATCATTTTTAAAGATAAAACATGCTTCTGAAGTTTTCTGTTTAAAACTGGATTAACAAGCAAAATTTACAGTGGGATATTACATACAAAAGCACACATACGTTTTGTACAAAATGTAATAATGATTTGGAGTTTCACAAGCCCCCCACCCCCACCCCCACCCCCAGGAGTGTCAAGTAATTTGTCAATGCTACTGTGTATCCCCCTCCCCCTCCCAGTTCTCTTAAAGGGTGAGATCAGCTTCAATTGTGTAAAGGACGTCAACAAAAACAAGATCTTTGCAAGGTGCCATGGATTGACTGTCAACCCTGATACACATATCTAGGTCAGATGGGTGAGGTCACAGAAAAACTGCCAGTGTGAATAGAGTACAAGTGTAATAGGTGTGCAAGATGCCAGATGAAGGCCATTTGTGCATGACTCAATCTGATAGGTATTTATGCTACACTTTGCTGTCTGACAATGAGCGTGTTTCTACTGAGCGATGAAAATTTGAGGTGATGTGAGGCGATGCAAGGTGATACGCGGTGATGCGGCGATGCACGGTGACACCTCAAATTTTTCCTCAGTAGAAACAGATTGGGTAGTGGCCGATGCGCGGTGATGTGAGGTGCTCCGTCGTCCACCTTTTGAGGTGGTCGATGCGCGATGATGATGCGAGGGACGATATTCAGTAGAAACACACCGGGTAGCGAAATTCGCGGTGTACCGCAAGTCTCGAATTACTGAGAGCTTTCGCCTTGCGCTTTTCAGAGCGGTTCATCGCACACTCCGACACTTGTGTACACAGCGACAGTAGTTTTGCGCATACATCATGCCTTATACCAACTCCTACTAAATGCTTGAGGTGGTACATGTGAATTGTGTGCATTCATCGTCTACTGTTTGCATGCCCAACAGCCTATTATACTGCATAAAACTGTGATTTTTACACTGCGTTCATTTTCCCACAATATCGTATCGTTTCAAAGTTGTAGATTCCTTTAATAATTCGTTTTCTCTGGAATACTAACGTTAGTAAGTCGGAGCCCTGGGAGAGCATTAACTGGACCCTCGACCTGCAACGATTCCTAATAACTACACTTTGTAAGTGGCAGGAAATGTTGGTGAGGGGCATTTTGGACGGAAAGACTTAACGAAATTCAGTGGCCTACCACAAAATGGCAGAGGGTAGCGCGACCCGATCTGCGACCTGAAAATACGTGACTTCCGGATTCATTGCATTTACCGTAGCACATCACCTCCCATCACCACGTATTTTATCGCTCAGTAGAAACAGCTCGAGTGGTCATAAAATATGAGGTGATGCGGGAGACAAAATTTGCGGTGATGCGAGATGATGCGAGGTGCTCTCAGTAGAAACATGCTCAATGGCTGTGTTTTAAATCCAAAAATTTTTTGAGGCAGAATCATGATGCTAAAGGTGTTTGAGGCATTTTCAGGAGTTAGATAAACGCAACCGTGTTTTCAAACGCTTTTTAGAAATGCCTTTTTGAAACATGTTTATACCGGCAGGTCAACTCCCAGCTGTTTCTGGTTGTGTTTTCTACCCATTATTTGTATGTGAATGATGAGGCATGTTAGGTGGTATAGAGTTGACCTTTTCTTCCCAGGTCGAACAGTGCAAAGCAGCTGCGCAGTGACAACAGTTCAATCGCGATTGTATAATGGTTATAAAGATACATGTAAATGCTGCACCCTGAGAATCGCGTTTTCATACCACGTTCGCAAACACCCTTCCAAACTCGTTTTGAATCATGATTCTCTCTCTCAAGTAAGATAAACGCAGCCATTGTGATGTGCCATTTTAGTTTCCAGAGGGGTGGTTCTCAAAGAATAAAGGTTATCTTAAAAGTTATGATCAGCTTTAATTATGGTGTACACATGTGTATGCTGTGTGTCTCTTCAACAGTATTCTACCTTCCTGATGAAAATGAAAATTTTGGAAAGTTTTTCATGTAGCGTCCAGAATAGCGAAAAGACCGCAAGCATGTAATAGGCAGGAGGAAAACATTAAATCTATTGATATTTCCTGTACAAAGTCCATTACCACCTTCAGGGAAGAGCGATGATTTTGTCGAGTGTTTTTCTTCTTCTTCAACAGGAACATACTTAAGTACATTAATTCCTCATCAACTGAAAAATCTCAAGAAACATTGAGCAAAAGATCTTCGACACAGGGATAGGTGACGTAAATTTTCAGTGATAATGAGAGTACAATTAGATCTTTTGTAGAATGCAAAAATTATATTTTCAATCTACTGTGCTGCGAGAGCTCCTTGATAATGCTATTTTTAGTGAAAATTGATGCTTTTCTGTAGTCAACTGAATCTCCTACCCATACATTGTACTCCCACTCACTTACGATTTGACCCAGTGTTTCTGCCACATGGGAAGTTTGTTTGAGGTTAGCAAGGGTATTTTTTGTTTACAATGTGCTGAGTGTAAAGACGAACTTCTGGTGACTCACAAATCTGTTTTTATATTTTGCAAAAGGAAAGGTATCGCCCATGCTCACACCCCTGCGCTCTAATTGGTTACAATTGTCTGGTCAGTGACCCTCGGGTAATCCGTCTTAGGAAAAAAACAACAAAGAGGATCACTGCCAAAATGTATAGGGCGACTAGAGGAGATTTTTGTTCAGATTTCAAGAGTTAGCAGGATCTCGTGTCAGTACATTGTATTGCTCACTCTATTCTATTCATTTTGTTGATTTTTTTTTTTTGCTTGCTGTGTTTTGCTATAAAAAGTTTGTGGCCAGTGGCACAGAAGTATTCATTTACTGTTGTCAGAGTTGAAGGCCATGTGTGAGTCATGTATTTAGTATTTGTTTGACTTCTCCTGTTCTTCTACATGTACTTTTGTCTGCAATGGAGTAGCATTAGTCTTCTCCTCCCCCTAAAAAAAAATAAGAAATAAAAAATAAATAAATGAAAGAAGCATGCAATTTTTTTAGATCAATATGAAAGCAGCTGATCAGTATCAAGCAAAATGAGACAAGGGGTATAGATAGTACAGACATGTAGTACCATCACTGTGGTCAGTGAACATGGTTTCCTGAAATTGAAATAGTCATTTTAACTAATTTTCAAAAGATCTGCCTAGCAGAAAACAAAAGAAGGAAAAGACTGGTGGGGTTTCAAGAACTGTAGAGATGGGGTTTTTGTTTGTTTGTTTGTTTGTTTGTTTTTTCAATCAATGCAAGTCCAAATCCATGAAAAACCCAGGTTTTTTTGCAGCCATGATTTTCCATGATTTTCCTCCCCCACCAGTTTATCAGCAACTGCCTAGCAACCTCCGAGGCAAGTCTAGAATGTCAAAATAACCCACATGTTTTGCTGCCTCTTTAAATGTCTCTTTGGCATGCTGTGGCATATTTCCATACTGAGAACATATCTCCAGTTACTTGTTTTCTCATTGTATTTGTGATGCACCACAGCATACCAAAACTGGGTTTTGTAAATATTATTAAAGAATAGATGTCTCATGTAAGAGATTTGTATTAGTGTGATCTATGCTCATATCAATCAGCAATCGAAGATGTTGACACGGATGTAGCTTCATGGAAAAGATACCCATGGAGTGACGTCATGTGTGAAAAAAAAATTGAGACTTATCAGTATGAACCCTCATTTAAAGCTTGGCCTACATAATTTCACGTTGCTTGTACAGCACCATGTGAAATGAGTTTGTTGACATTCAGATGAACACCATCATTGCCACAGACAACATTTTCATGCACAAAGTCAAAGTCCAACATTGTTCAAGTATTCACCAATCTGATGCTTTGTTTTAGTGCTTTCAACTGAAGTAAACTTTTTCTTGAGGCAGGCTCTGTCTTGATTAGGCAAGTCAGAGACATACATTTGTATTCCTGTATTTCAGGAAACATTATCAAAAGTGGATGATTACATTTCAAATTAAATTTTGCAAGCACCAGTGTGTTAACAGCATGAGGAAAACAAAGCATGACAAGGTAAAAAATGCTAGATCTATGCTTGTGAAAACACAATGCAGCTATGGCTTCCTCTTTCTTTTTTAGCAGAAAATGTATTTGGAACAAGCTTTGTTTTTGTTTGTAGGGGGATGAAAATAATCCTTGCAGTGATATGATTGTTCCATTTGTAGCTTCAGCTCGTACAAGTTCCTTTCTGCACTTGATCTTCCCTTGGGTTATTTGTATCTTTCCCGAGACCATGTACAAGTATCACTAGAAGTGTCATCAGAAGATTATAAAGTCAAAGGGAAACCTAGTAACACATCAACTGTCAGTGCCATAGATGGACTTTATACATATCCTGAATAAAAAAAAAAACCACACACAAACAAACAAACTAGACATAATGGAACAAAGCAGAATAGAAACGAGCCGTCTGCTCCTTGCAGATTTCGGCCACATCGCACCTGAACTCCACACTTATCAGCCGGGGCACATCCCAGCCGCCTCGACGCCCAATTACAGTCCCAGCGGGCATGAAATTAGTGACATCCTAGGTGGGCGGAGGTAGATACGAGACGGGACCAGACTGAAATGAAGTCGGGCGGGGAGCTCCCAGTGAGATCGTTTCGGGACATGCGGTCACATGCTTGCACTTTAGGGGCTATATTTAGGAGTTACCGCTTTTCTTTCTTTCTTTTTTTAAATCCCTTTCTCAAGGGCTTGTGTACAAGAACAGAGTGATGTACTTTGTACACATTCTGTCCACCACAAGACTTGACATATTATATGCTTACTTTACCTCTGCTGAGATGTGGGTTGGAGTCAATACCATTAAAGAGAAATTCCAGGCGAGTTTAAAGTTACTCTCAAAAGAAAGAGTGAAATGTAACAAGCACAACTGTGAAAACTTGGTCAAAATTGGACTAAAAGTAATGAAATTTTAAAGATTCGCTAATTTTCTTGAACAGAGTTCGTGAACAGGTGCTATGAATATATATCAGTGAGTGAGCTGTTGATGTCGTCATACATTTAAGTCAATCAAGTTGCTGTTTTACTTGTCATCACGGTTTCTTTCTATGTGCCAAGGTATGTTAAGAGCCTTGCAAAATAAATTAAAGATCACACAGTATTATTGGGGGGGTTTTTAATCTATCAATTTGATTTTTTTTTTTTTGTCAGGAAGGTCAATACAACCAGTTAAAAACTTCTTTCAAATTCATGAAATTCTTTCGTTGAGATGTTTTCATTGCAACTGATTGACAAATTGCCCTACAATGACGTACATCGCACTGAATTGATCAGTGTTTTAGTAGTAGCCATGATCAAAAAATCATGGGTGTACATACTCGAGCAGGATTCGAACCTACGACTTCCTGATCACCAGACAGGCGTCATCTCCACTAGACCATCGAGCTTTTGCCTGAAAGCAAGTGTTGGTTCTAATCCTTATAACATGCAGCGGGTACTGCATAATTATTCAAATTCATGAAATTCTTCCGTCGAGCTGTTTTCATTGCAACTGATTGACAAATTGCCCTACATCGACGTAAAAACTTCTTTGCTCTTACCGTTTCCTGTCTTTTCTTCTTCCTCTTCTTCTTCAGCCCTTTCAAGTCTGATTTCATCCGAGCTAAGTACCAGCGGCTAGACTTCGTCCACAGACTCAAGGATGGTGACGAGGCAACCGTCAAAGACCTCAGCAGAGTAAGTGATAATTTCTTTATCAGTTTCAGCATGTCGGTAGTTAAATTTTCTGGTTTGTATGGTCCTATCTTATTGGTATCAAAATTGGAAATGCGACACAGAATAGGCTGGAAGTTGGTTAAGATGATATTCTATTATATGGAAATCCAAAACAGTGGCATAAACAAATAATTTTCACCAAAAGAAAACAAAATGTGCTCGATTGTACCATTTCCTCAAACTGGTGCATTTAAAATATGAGACTGTCATAGTTTGTTATTTATGGGAATCATGTCTGTTTCTTGTTATAGGAGTTACTCATGTTATTGGACATTTACAAACAGACCTTAAAAACTTTGCATGTATACTCATGATTGATGGTTCAATTACAACAAGATCTACTGTCAGATATGTGTTATCACTCATTATATAACACCTGAGGAGATCCTTGTCATTTGATTGGTTGTTTAACATTGATGATTCGGCCCATTTCACTATGACGTCATCATCCGTGCAATTTTGGATCCATACGATTTGCTCCATTGCACGCTCGCTGAGAGCCCGACACACTACGTGTGTATGCGACAGCGCTCCAGCGTAAAGCGCTCAGTGAGCACTGCACTGTCGCGATCTCAATGTCTCTCTTGTTTCTCAATAATAAAACATCAAATGACAAGGATCTATTTTAGGCATTATATAAAACAAATAATAAATGTTTTTCATTCATGTAATGGACAGAATATTTCATTCGGTGAAAGATGAAATGTTTGATCCATTCAACTCGGCTGCGCCTCGTTGAATGGATCATTTCATCCTTCACCTCATGAAATATTCTGTCCATTGCACTCATAAACATTCATTATTTGTATACTACAATTTGAGATGATTATTCCAGTGATAATAAAGTTTACTTTTTTTTCTCTTCCGAATACCTACACCTACCTACGTTGTTGTTTTTTCTTCTGGTAAAGCTACATGTACATGTATTACTGACTGTCTTACGAAAAGTTTTGTATTGTATGAGAGATGATGTTACTAGGGGCATTAGGTTATAGATACCAAATTGATTTGTCTCAGTTGATTTTGCCATGACTGAACAGCTCAAAAGAAATGTAAATGAAACTGTCGAGGATCATCTCCTTTTCTTAGAATTTATCTGATAAATCTTAACTGTTTCCGGTACCGGTATACATATCTGCTCATGTGTCTTCTTCTCATTGAAAGATGTTTACTCCACAGATAAATTTTATCATCCCTTATTTGGAAAATCACTCTCTGTTTAAATATTTCCCCTTCTGGAAAAGTATTATTTTTCTCTATTGTAATAGTACTGTCAAATTTCCTCCATTGACTTACGATATGATCTCTTCCTACCATCAGCAACTTCACTCCAGCGTGAGGACAGGAAACCTGGAAACATGTCTTAGGCTGCTGTCTCTCGGAGCTTTGGCAAATTTCTACCACGCTGTAAGTCGGCCGTTCTCGATGAGTAGTAACATACTTCGCCATGTCTCCCTCCATATTCCCCTCACCAAACATCCCTTTCCAGGAAAAAAAAATATGATATGGAGGGAGAGGGGCTGAAGCATACTTTAATCCATTCCCATCTGGGTTACCGTACATGAAATTTCCATAACTTTAACACACACCACACTGGGGCCTATAGTTGACAATGTGTTTAATGTGATGGCTCACTTGGAGGAGAAACATACAGAACGTTCCATTACAAAGATCTGAGATGCTCTTGAAGGAAGTTGTCAGTCTTAAAACCTCCCTAATTACTGTAATTGTGGAAACTTTTCCGTGAGTGATTCTTCACACTTTGCCGGATAAGACGAATGCCGCATGTTTTTAATTCCGTGAAGTTAAAACATAAAAGTATCACAGATAGCAAGCAAAAAAAATATTGCATGCTTTTATCATCATACTTGATGTACAGTAGCATTCCAGAACCCAGAAGTTACATAGAGCATACTGTATATTTTTGACAACAAAAGTTGTGATTACGTCATGTTTTCTGTGCCTCATATTCCAAACAGCAGAACTCGTCAATACAGCTTTTTGCTTCACATATATGCGGAAATATGCGTACAGTGTGTTCGCAAAGTTGTAGAGAAAAGGCCAAGCATTGCTTTGATGTGAATTGTATGACAAATCTATGATTGTTTTTCTTTCAAATGATCAATGGCTACATCATTGTAGAGGTATGACTAGTGCAAAAAACAGTGTCAGAAACTTAGAATTTACATGCAAATCCCATAGGGCACACCACTTGATTCATTCACCACATAAAATGCAAGCCACATGTGACGGGAATGGAATCGCGAGAAACGCTTTCATTGTACTGTGGTATTTGGCCATTTATCAATCGGTTTGAGCAGGTTTGTGGGTTTGAGCAGAATATGCAAAGTTGGCACACCGTCGACTGAGTTGGGCTTGCGAACGTGGCAAATAAAGAGTTCAAAGAGAACACACCCAAAAATGTTGTGCCCATGGGATAAGAAAGCATTTGGTCTACTATCAGTTGGTTATTCATGACTGAGTAGACTGCTTGCTACCAAATTTCTTCTCCTCTTCACTTCTCTGATCCTGACATTGCTACTGAATGAGTGTGTTGCGTGTGTGTGGTGTGTGTTGCGCTGTGTGTGTGATAAGAACATGTCGTGTGTGTATAGTGTAGGGCTGATAAGTTTTGTGTGTGTGTGTGTGTGTGGTGTTTTTTTTTTTCCTTCTTTCCATTTTTGCACAATATGCCATTAACAGCTGTATTTTGTATAATTTTGATTTGGGCCTCAACAACAAACACCAGATGCTTCAAAGGGGTCCCGGCATTAATTTCTGTAACATGTGCATGTATGTTTATACACATTGCTTTTGTTTTTATTGTGTACATAATGTACTTTTGATTTATCTTGTGCCGAATAAAATTTAATTAGATTGAATTGAATTGATTGATTAAGTTGGTCATGTTTATCCTTTAAAAAAAATGCTTGCCATCTATTTGATACACCCATATAAATCCTAGACTTTGTTCTGATTTCTGGTTATGTGGTACATTGTCATGTAAAAAATGCAAGACTGCACATGCATTATATTTTGTCACATAAAATTTTTTCAGGTGCGTGAAATGTGCTCTCCTTTGTACTTTGAAACACTAGTTTGCACAGCGTGATATTAGGGAGCTTTAGATTTTAGACGCGCGGACGTTCAAAGAGAAAAAAACATGATCTGAACGTGCGCAGTAACTTGATCCGCGCTACTGCGCACGCTCAGATCATGTTTTTTTCTCTTTGAACGTCCGCGCGTCTAAAATCTAAAGCTCCCTAATCTATGAGAGTGTGAGACCCTGTGAGATGTTGCAGACTAGTCCCGAGTGTACTCGGGCAGGTGTCTATGAAAAATGCTTTTAATATTGTTATGTAGCAAAATCAGCTTCAAGTCTCTATGGGTTAAGCTTAATTGTTTATTTTATTTGCATTAATTTTACAGTGAGCGACAATATTGACAAAAATTGTAAAAATGATCATGATGAGATTGTGATAATTTTGATGAGAAAAAGGGAAGTACAATGATTGCATGGATTTGGTTTTGTTTTGGAAATGATAAATCTTTGCAGAAGTGTCAAATCAGCCAGCACCCCAGGCTCTTCATCTCTGAGAGTGAAACCAGATAAACCTGCACCTAGCTCCCTTAGGTTTCACATCCTCTCAATGTGTGTGTTCAATGGGGCCCTAAGTGTGGAAACTAAAGACCTTTTTGTGTGTGGTAGGCACTTGGAAGTGAAACAAGAACTTGCCACTTATCGGATCTCCTAATTACTAGGTCTACTGGTAATGCCCTATTAAAGTACAGGACTCCCTCCCCTTCATTATCGCCCCCGCACGCACATGCATGCACTTTTATGTTCTCATATTCTAGCTAAAATTCTTTGCTGCATAAAGGCAGACCTTATTAATTTGAAAGACCGTTTGTTGGTAGCTCATATGTTGATATCAAGCATTCTTGCTAGTTTATGCAGTACCGTATTTGCCAGTGATAAGGCCGCACTATTTTTCACCCAAATAAAGCAGGAAACTTGAGTTGCAGCCTACAATATATGCCATCACAACCAAATCACGGTTTGTCCAACCATGGAGCAGTAGTTCCATGATCCAACCTAGCAAATCACCTCCTTGAACCAAATCTTGCATGGGACTATGCAATATGCCAATATCATGCAATGAATGATGCAATCTTATGGAAAAAGCTATGTTATGCGATCAAGAGACACCTTGTTGGTGCTTTTTGGTCATCACCTACCAATCGCTGTTGTTTCCATGACAACTTTAGGGAGATCAAACAAAGTCTTTAGACACAAAGCACTGTGTGAACAAATAACTTTCCATTGCTGTCATGGCTGTTACAATACAGTGGACTCCTGTTATTCTGAAGTCCTTTGGACCAGCAATTTTCTTTTGTTATATCAAAATTTTGTTATAACCGAACAAATAAACAATAAAGACCCATAGAGAGGATCATCTTGCAGTCTGAATTTTTATTTCACTGTAACCGGAATTTCGTTATAAACCATATTCGTTATAACGGGAGTGCACTGTACAATAACCTCACCCACAAGCATCATAAACATCACACAATAATAGCACTATTTCATGCAATACTCGGCTATTGCATATCAAGCTGTACAGTGTGCACATTGGTGTATGTCAATAAAAACACATGCATGCACTCTCATTTTCATATGAGTTTGATACTTTAACATTTTGCGCAGACACTCTCAACTATTCTTCAAGTTATGTGCTTGGATTATTTTTCTAAAGCTAACGTGGAGCCTGCATCTTTCCGTTCGTGCCTCTAAAACTTAGAATTAATGATAACACACACACATGCATACACATAAACAAATGCTATTAAAAAAAAGCACAAAAAACAAGGCAGAAATACAAATGTTGTTTATTGTCAAAATTCAGAAAACTTATGAAAGTTTTGATCAGAATTTGTTTCTTCTTTTTTATCGCCAAAGCCTGGGTGTGGCTTAAATGGAGGTGCATCCTCATCGGCAGTGAATACGGTATGTCTTCTATGTAGACTGGAGTTAATGTTCAGGATGGAAAGAAAAAAGTTTTTAGTGTAAAAAAATTGATATCAAGGGCATTTATTTAACAGGTATTTTTGAAGAGGGATGACTGAAACTTAGTTAACAACCTGACTTTGTGTATTGTATTTTCTACTGATATGGAACAATGCTTCTGCAGTTCCACCCTATTGGGTACAGGGTCTTTACCTGGATGTCCCAAGACCGGTGTTAACCCTTTGAGGACGAGTCCCGAGTATACATATTGTACTCGAGTAGGTGTCTAGATAGGAAATACGTGTTGTATCAAAATCAGTCCGTCCTCAACGGGTTAATGAATGTTAGGAATGAATGAATGTTGTGAGAAATTATCAGATAAGGGGGGGGGGGGAATGGAGATCTGTATGTGAATATGACCATATAATTCCATAATTGTATTCTGGTTTTCTTTTTCCCCATCTCCCCATTCATTCTCACCCCATCATCTAATGATTTGTTGTCTGTCTGTCTTTCTGTTTAATTGTCTACATTCTCCCCCTCTTTGTCCCTCGGACACGCATAACATGCCTCTCTCCCCCTCATTTCGTGCATACATATTCTCTCCCTCCCCCCCACACACACTCACACACACACACACACACACACTCTCTCTCTCTAACGCATATCACCCTCCTCTCCCACTCATATAAATATCTCCCTCTCTTCTCTCTCTCTCTCTCTTCTCTCACATATACATATGCACACACATACTCTCTCTCTCTCTTTTCTTCTCTTGTATGCCTCTCCTATCATTCTCTCCACATCATCACTTTCCTCTCCTCCGTATGTCCCGTCTGCAGGAGAGGTGTAACACCCCACTCCACGTGGCCAGCAAGGCAGGCCAGATGTTGCAGTGTGAGCTGCTGATAGTCTACGGCGCAGACCCCGGCGCTCTGGATGCGGAGGGCCAAACCCCGGCAGATCTGGCCAAGTGAGTATATAGCATGAATCATCATTACCCCCACCATCATCTTAAAGCTTCAACAGTTTCATAACTCTCTGAACTCCATTTTGTAAAAGATCCCTTAGCCTCTGAAATGGCAAAGTAGAAGATACCATCAGATGAACAATTTTTAGATGCTTCATTCAGGATAAAGGAAAGGTTTCACATCCATGTGATCCAAATCACAATGTGCGGGAATGCTTACAAGAGTGTAGGAATCCTCATTGCCTCATTTGTATAAAATTGCATTACATATGTTTACTAAACCCAAATTTGAGTTTGTAAATTATGTTGTAATTTGTTTCGTAAAAGGCATTGAAATTTTTTTCAAGTCATAGATGCACGATATTAAAACCTGCTTTTATCACTATCATCATTATTACAACATAAGTTTTAAGTATAATGTTGAGGGGGATAAGAGGACAGCAATACAAAGAGCAAAGAGGTGCACACCTGACAGCCCATTGGTATCAGGCACTTTTCACAACTTAGACTATTGAATCTTGTCCCAAGTATGCTCAGGCAGCTGTCCATGGGAGATGTATGTTGAAGCAAAATCAGCTCATCCTCAATGGGTTAAAGGTGCATGGTCCCGGTGTTTTAGTCAAATGCGTATGCAGGCGCACGGCGCAAGTTTCCTATAGAGACCTACGCTATCGACTCCTCTTTAGCACTTACGCTTTGGCCCACTTCCCCGAGTCCGAAGAAGTCCGACTCACTGTAGTCAGTGGTCCGATCACAGTTCGGCTCATGATTCGGCTGAGGGGGATGACAACTTCAGCAAACTTCTTTTGTGATGTCATAATAAGAAGCACATATGCACGCACCATGGTATTACTACAGACTGCGCGTTGCGCAGAGAAGACAACGAAGGCAATGTTACTTAGCAACACGTGCGTGCTTTACTCTTGATGACAGCTCAACTTCGCCTATCTTCGTATCAATGCCAACGGTGATCGGCATTATCATCAACAGCGCCCTCTACACTACCGGGACTATGCACCTTTAAGTGTTAACCCTTCCTGTGTTGTATTCAAGTTTACTAGTAATGCCACATTTGTGTATACTCACTATCATCATACAGCCATTGTTCTTTATCTACTTTAATATCCTGGCTAGACATGCAAATGTGTGACTGATTCTTTGTTCTTTTTATAAAGTAGACAAGTATAATTCCACAGCTTCCCAGCTGTATTCACTTTACCTGTTAAAAAAGTCATTTACTAAAGTCAAGTAATGGTGTTCCATTGCAATAAATTTCGAAATTGATAGTGGCACTTGAGGATTAACACCCTTGCACTGTCTGAAGACACAGTGGACCTATTACGGGCAGAGTAACACGGTTCTTTCTTCAGGGAACTGAAGTAGCGGTGTTATAGTCGAAGATGATAATATGGTTTAAGTCGGTGAGGATCGCAGCTGCTCATTTTCTTGCTGTCTGCCACCATCAAGCTCACATGCATGGATCCAGTTCTTTTTGGGGGGAGAGGGGAAGGGGTTGTATGTTTTAACTTAATACATCCTTCGTTGCCTGAGGCTCACTCTGTCTTCGCCTCTTGTCTAGGGTCTTCCAAGATATTTTGTTTCTGCAGGACTGATCTCCTTCCTCTCTCTCTCTCTCTCCATTACCCTAAAATCCATCCATTCTCATAGACTCCACACTTCCGTGGTTTGATGCTGCACCTTTTTATGATAATTTTTGTCATTTATTGCCAGTATTTCATATTAAAGGTAGATTAAAGGCTTCTTGTGTGTGGTCATATACCATTGTTTATTTCAGCTGCATAATCATCAAAAACCTCTTAATCACTGAGTTTGTAGCTGATCCTTGAATTGGCAACAGTTTCAATTGCGATAGGGCTACAGGTTTCCAACGTTTTTGATAATGATCTTTTTTTAGACATGAGAAACCTGCTATGAAATATAATGGAGCATGATAATTCAAAGAGGTATTCAAAGTTTATTTGATGAAAATTGTTTTTGAAATGGCTAAGACATCCCCCCCCCCCAAAAAAAAAAAAAATCCTAATAAAAGGTGGGGCCTGCTTTTTATGAGGATTGCTTCATTTTACTTTGTTTTTGGATATCAGCCATTTCAAAACTGACTTTCATCAAATCAACTCTTGAAGTCCTCTTAGATATTTATGCTCTTTAACATTTCGTAAAGTTGTTTCTAAGTATCTTGCAAACTCAATCCTCACCTCAACCAATACTATACCATCCCTTCAAAGATTTTGTCTGAAATTGACAATATACTTATATTTATATATATATATCTTTTTTTTTATGGGGGTATTTTGTGCAGATTTCATGAATTTGACCAGTTTCATCTTGTCTTTTGCCAATATCAGATATTCATGTAGTCATATCTGCCAACCGTTCCCCTTTAATGGAAACACATTGCTGTTTCTAAAGAGAAGACAACATTTCATTCAACCTTGTGTTCCTATGTTTGTCATCACCTGCTCATAGTGATGTGTGGGAGATGGATGAAAGGTTGTTCTTTTTTTTTGTATTGTTTTCTCCCAGTCATTTCTATTTCCTGAATTGCAGAGTTGGCAGGTTTGTGTAGCTATATTCAGAGGTGTCACCGTAATAGCAAGATAATGATTCCTGCAGCATAATAAATCCCCCCCCCCCCCCGACTCAATTAGTTTTTAAAAAAAAAGAGAGAAAAAAAAGCAGTTACCAATGCTCCCACTCCCACTGAATGACTTTGCTGTTGCTGCCAGCTTCGATGAAGGAATTGTTGTCTATGTTCAGCTTAGAACTCATTTTGAATACAATAGAGTCAGGGCACATACTCTGAGTGAAGGTTTCTTCAAAAATGTCATGAAAAAGCTTGTCTTCCTTTAAATCATCTGCAAGGAGTTGTCCTGGTTGACAGGCAGAGGAAACTTTAAGGCAAAAAAAAATGAACCTTGTTAGCTCATTGTGTACATTGAAAAGAAGAAAAAAAATTCCTCAGATGTTGGGCAGAAGCAACCTTACAAACAAGAGAATAACATCAGCAAGTTATGAGCTGCTCATGGAACAATTTTTTTTTTAATGTCTATTTCTCTCTTTCATTTTTTTTTCATGTTTCCTTATTGATTGTATTCTCAAATCATACATAAATGAACAATCCATTTTGGATTCAAAGTAAAACATACAAGTACAATTGAAGACAATATCAACATCACTTTGCAGTGGTTGTGGCCATTATTTCCCACTTTAACATAAAAAATGTAATAAATCTTTAAAGTCCAACCAACTAAACAATACTTTAATACAAAACAATTAATACTTATGCTGATATGCATTTTATATTCCACTTGAGTATATAATGCGTTATATTCCATTTGATAATGTTGACATGTATGAAACAATATTTCCCTTGAATGTGTAATCGTTAAACTCATATTTCACCTTTAAGAAAGTATATGTGCAAAAAATAAGTCCATTATACAACCTAAACACGCACACACACACACACACACACACACACACACACATACACAATTTGTAGTACTTGTTGAAATGCGCCTCCTATTACAGTTTCATTCCACTTTTGGGACGTAGCACATACATACACACACACATGTGACAGATACATCCTGGTATATCTTGAAATCTTACCGTGGCCTTTAAGCTATCTCTCTCTTTCTGTCTCTTAAGCACAGTCCTGCTTTAAATGATCGCCCTGCCATAGCTCCCTCTCTCTCCCTTATCGAGAGAGACAATCGTGTTTGATGACAGTCGTGTGGTTGAAATGTACTCCAGGAGAGTGTTTTGCCTCATCTCGACCAAATCTCCCGAGGTGGGAGCGAAACCGCAAGCTCTGTCGATTGGTCGGTGATCACGAGTCAAGTTTTTTCGTGCGGGAGTTTGCGAATGCAAGGCATGATTTGCTTCTTTTGACGAGGGGGTGAACATGTAAAATTTCTGTCATGATTTAGCTCTAGCATTCTCAAAGTTTCTCTTGTGCTTTCTCTCATTTTGTGTTGCAATGCCAGGCTCTCTTTTCTCTCTGTCATGTCATGTAGCTGCTTTTAACTTCTTTTGCGGTTCGACCACATTACATATTTCTCTTCTTTTTTTTTTGTAAAATGAGGTTGCCCCTTCATGCAATATTGACAAATTGATAAAAATACAGGATATTTAATTTTGAATGTATTTGCTGTTTTCTAAAAATAATGATAATAGTAATAATAATGTCATTAAAAATCAGCAAAGCTTTCAAAGCGTAAATCAAAGTGGCAATCAGGAATAGTAAATATCAGTATGGTATGTAACTTTGCATCCCAAAAGGACCATGAAATAGTTATCATTTTGTGCAGAGATTCTCATTTGATGCATGCATAAAACAACTAGAGGATGATTTTTAAGTAGTGCATAAGAAGAAATTAGTTTGTTTAGTTGTTAAAAGAGTCTCCACCGTGAGGAAAGCAAGCTTTTATTAAAATGCAGTGGCGGATCCAGAGGGGGCGCACCGGGCACGCACCCCCTCTTTTTTGTTGTTGTTGAAACAAAAGAAAAAAAAAAAAGGAAAAATGGGGGATGCGTGGGTTCCCCTTTAATTTTGTAGAGGCGCCTCCCCTTTATGAAATTCCTGGATCCACCCCTGTAATGTGCTTGTCATTGTACAAAATGCAGTCGGGATTGAATGCTGTAGGATTAATAATCTTGGTCCCGCCGAGGAGAGTATACAAGGAGTGTCCCATGGGGTGTGTGGAGTTGACACTAATGATGCACAGCGATGCAGAGGGATGGGATCGACAGGGTGTTCAATCATAACTCAATAACCAGAGGCTGTACAATTTCTTGCAAGTCTCTTGCCTTGTAACTCACATCTTTAGCCTTTTTGTGTGGCGATTTGCTTTAAATAGTACCTTACCAAGTTTTCTACTTTTTCATCTTTGGCATCTTTGACAATAGTCCCCTGTTGTCTTTGTTATGTTCTGCTCACTCTGTTAATCCCCTATGGATTAACAGTGGCTTTCATTTTCACATCCAGTGATGATTTTGACAGTGGTACACATGTATCTTATCCCGTACCATTTTCGCCCCACATCAAATCCTCTTACTATGACTTTAGATTATTCCCTCTATCTTGTAATCCTTTAGCATTCAGTGATGTCCCTAATTCTACGACCCCATGCAAGTCTGCTCCCTCTTCCTCTATATTTTGATATCTACCCATCTGTCCGTCCGTCTGTATGTCTGTCTGTCTGTCTGTCTATTTTATCTGCTACCAGGTACCACTTTAATGCTCCCACAGGAGAACATATATGTTTACACATGTGCATCCATTTTTGTCTGTGTAGCCATATGTCTCCCTTCCCACATACCTATCTGCCTCTCTATCTATCTATCTATCTATCTATCTATCTATCTCTCTCTCTCTATCTATCTCTATCTATCTATCTATCTACTTATCTATGTCTCTATCCATCTTTTTATTTTATTTATTGATGTAGTTATCTACATCTATCTTTTTCTCTATCTGTTGCCCTGTTGCTTTACATATCTCTGCTTTATATCTGTATATATTTTAATTTCTATCTATAAATACATAGACCAGCCTATCATTTTAGTTTCCATATCTTCACCACACATCTATACCAAGAATGATCTTTTTTTTTTCATGCATACATGTGCACCTAGATGCAAAGATAATGGACATATATATATATCTTCATGTCTATGTGTGCTTGCCCTCTTTTTATCTCTTTCTCTCTTTATATCTTTGCCATTGCCAGTGTGAGTCAGGTTTTGACGTGTTGGCAATCACTGAGGCTTGTCACCGGTGCTATTTTCCCACCCCCCTGATTCATCGCTATGAGCTGATCACCCATTTATCTGCCTCCTCAACCCCAATTCAATTTGCTAAAAATACATCCCAACCTGTCAAAAAATGTTTCGTCCCCCGTTTTCCCCTGTTTTTAGGCATTGGCAGAGGTGACGTTTTTCTCCCCCTCTGCTTCCCCTTGTCCTCAATCCTGGTATGCTCCCTGCCCAACATGTTGTGTCCTGACAAATTGACAGGACACAATGTGTTGGACTAAAGCTCTGACTGATGTCCATCTAGTTTGGTGACAATTGCTGCCCCCCCCCCCCCACGCCCTTTGCATGCCGATAAGTGCTTGGAGCATGTCCAAGTGCTTTCCCCCCTCAAAATCCTCACGAGGGACTGGCTCTGAGTCCTGTAAGAATCACTTGGTCGATAAGAAACAGGTTGTAGGAATTGGTGCCAATTCTGCAGCAGTAATGTGGTGATCTCCCCATTTCCTGTCGTAAAGATCCTGTCGAATTCTTGGACACGGCAGTGCATTGACACGGTTTGACATACTGCGAGACACTGGCAATCTATTTCTAATCTCTCTGTCTTGTTATCATTGCTTTGTCTACAATATCCTGACACTGAAGCCTTCCACTGGTCTTCCTGTGAGATGCTCTTATCATCTTTGCTATGCATTTCTCCACCCACTTCTTTGATTATGCGTGATAAGACGTCATTATCTATATAAGGCATTTAGCGGCACCTTAAAAATGTGTACTTCTGTCCGTTTGATTGGTACATGTATGCTCAATATAGAAGCATATTCAATGAAACACATTGCAGATATGTCAGTGCATTAATTAATTGTAGGTGACAGAATACATCATAGTTGTATATGTAAATGTCAATGACTGTCTTTTCTGCAGTTTGGGTGTTTTATGGGAATTGAAAGCAGCCTTTTGTCACACCTGATTTTGATTTTTTTTTTTTTTTTTTTTTGGATTGTGCATGGCATCTCCAATAGGTATCTTTTTCCTACTTAAGAAAATAAGTATGTGAAACTTGGTGTAAGATCCACTATACATATTGTTCCCCTGAATCAATGTGAAATGTATCCAGGGTCATGATATATTTTCAACCATTTAAACAAACAAACAAACAAACATACAAACAAACAAATAAACAACAATAACAATAGTGACAAGACAACAAAGTTGTAACCATTGTCACTTACATCACTGTATGTCAACTACCTCACAGCAATGGACAATAAGAGTAGAAAATCTATACTGTATCCATTTCATTTGAAATTATTCTATCATGCATTTTAGTTTGTAGAGACTCAGTAATTTCTTTTCATACTTAATCATAGAGAGCATTCAGAATTCTGTGTACTCTGCTTCATCAACAGCAGAAGAATGCTGAAATCAACATATCAAAAGATATATGAGTGATCAATGTTATTGTTTTGTTTCTGACATTAAATCTTCACTAATTTATGTTGACAAAAATATGTACAAAGTAACAATCCCTTAAAGTGCCTATCAGCATAAAATTTGTTTAAAGAAATACATATGATTAAGTGTAATATATATCATTCTTCAATTGTGCCATGTAAAGATCAGTAAATTGAATGAATGGAGGCTATTTAAACTGTTAAATCTGAGCACGAAGTGATTCAGCTCACTGGCAAGTTATCACTTGCTCTTTATCTTGTATTAAAGAGCAAAGAAATGACAAGAACCTTTCCAGCTATCGCATGAACGGAGCCAAGATCATGATATTGGCAGACAAAGAAAGGGCCCTGCCCTCAAAACCAACCAGTCCCCGTAGATCCGTCATGGAATCGGCATTGACGCCATCCTCACACCCACTCGCACCAGCGGTGTCAGTAACGGTTTCAATCCAGGAACCCAGTCATCAGCCCCATCTGTAGCTCTCCAGTAACAATAGGCCCCCAGGAGACATGGTGTCAAGGGAGTGTGCAAGAGGGGCAAGGAAGGGGAAGGGGGGGGATGTAGGGGTGGATGGATGGATGTTACAGAGAAATGAACAATGCACAAAAAGTTTTTAAGTTTTCTTTATCAACTACGTATTTCTACCATTACAACAGTCATATCTCAGCCACTGTTACCAAAGCCAGGCATGATATTCTGTAGATTTAAATGGGATTTCTTTTTTTTTTCCTTCCCAAGTCTGTATACATTTTTTTCTTTCCATGTTTAACCCGTTGAGGACGGACTAATTTTGCTACAACACGCATTTCCCATAGACACACTGCCCGAGTATACTCGGGACTCGTCCTCAATGGGTTAAAGTCACCTGAAAACGTTGATTTATTTTTTCTTTATGATGAAATTGTATTATGATGTATTTTGCAATTTTAATATGCATTTTATTTGAGAATGTGAATGCTGAATGTGATACAAATAATATGTGATGTAGTTGTATGGAATATATGATTTATTTGATCATGTTATAAATTGCAAAAATATGATTTGAGTTCATTCTGTTTGTTTTTGTCCCCCTCTTTGTCGTCGTCCTGTAGAGAGGAGGGTCACCTGGAATTGGCAGAGAGGCTCATTCAGTGCCAGTATGAACTCACCGACAGACTCACTTTCTTTGTGTGTGGCAAGCGGCCAGGTGAGAAGGGGCAGCACTGGGGGGTGTTCGGGGGGGGGGTGCTTTCTTTCTTAAAGGGATGGTACAGTATTGGTGGAGATGAGAATTAGGCTTTTAACGTTTTTGCGAGATACCAAGAAAACACGTATGATATAGTGCAGAACATACCATTTTAAGAGGAATTCAAAGTTTATTTGATGAAAATTGGGTTTGGAATGACTGAACCATCCAAAAACAAAGTAAAACAAAGTGATCGTAATAAAGTGTGGATCCCACACTTTATTAGAATAGCTCTTTTTTTTTTTGATATCTCGGCCATTTCAAACCCAATTTTCATCAAATAAATGTTGAATTCCTCATGGAATTACATGCTCTTTCATATTTCATAACAGGTTTCTCATTATCTCACCAAAAAATGTTACAAACCTGAAATTAGGTCTCAACCAAAACTATACGATCCCTTTAATAGCACTGAAGATGTACTTGAGTTGCATTGAAAGAGGCAGCATGGAAGATGAAATAATGGGAGGGGGGATCGGAGCGAGGTCACAATAAAGTATGTTGCGTAACACAGGGTGTTGGTGCACACTGCGTCAGGTGCTTGGCCGAGACTATAAATCATCATGAAACTTTTTTTTTTTCTTTTTATTTCTTTTCCTGGCATCCACTAAGATCATTAGATGGCACTGTTATTTGTTTGGGAGGCTTATCGTTTTAGTGGATCTTTTTTCTTTATGAGAAATGGATTCTATCACACGCAAATGGTCGAAGAGGTGTCGAATCACATATTGTCTTTCTGTCCTGTGGCATGGCATATCTGGTTGATACATTTGGTCAGATACCACCCATAATTGCTGGGGGTGTAACAAAAAGGGTAACATAGTGAAGTTGTCTCATTGAGCTCTCCATTCTAATGATTGTGGTTTTGGGTGTCAGCCTCCTCCAGAGGAGAAAATGTAGGAGGTGTTTTTTTCTTTTATTGATGTGAACAGGGACCCATCTATTATGTCCTACTTGATGGTCGGAGTGTTAGACTCACTATTGAGGGGCAGGTGTGTTAACACACAACAACTGGCCTGTTGGTACCTCTGGAAATGGAGGGCAGAGCCTCGCTTATATGAGTCAGAAACATTTTTCACAGTGGCAAACTAGCCTCCCATTTATCACTGAAAGTACATATTGTATCGCACAACATATACCTGTCTGTCGTAGCAATTAAAAAGTAACAGTATTCAATGCAATATTCATAAGCAGCAATTTCATCTGACCCTCAAAGCAATTGTGATACACCGCCTCGGGGCATTTCATGAAGCGCTATGTCCAACATAATTGTTGGACAAAGTTGCTCTCAGCCAGTCAGATGCAAAGATTTCAGTAGCTTGCGACAGTTTGTCCGCCCTCCCCCCAAATCTTCAAAATACTTCATGAAATGCCCCCCCCCCCCCCCCCCGTATAGTGATTCTTGAAAGTAAAGAAAAAGTTTCATAAGGATATGTCATTCCGTGTACTGCATTTGCCCCACCCCCCCCCCCAAAAAAAAAAAAAAAAATAGTTGAAGGGATAGCAATATAGAAAACGTTCTAGTATTCAATGAACTGCAATGAAACCCTCTTCTCTGTTGATTCAGAAAAGGGTGATTCAAACCTGAATGTTTTTGTACTTAAAAATCGATCTTCCAGGTGCAATTGAGACAAACTCTAAATACTCTTAATTTCAGTGCTCAATTCAATATTCCAAGGAACTAAAATGCCATCATCTTTTACATGCACAGGTACAACATGATAGCAGCAAGCTTGATAGACGTACAGAAATATACAGAAAATTTGTACAACTAATACCTTCACACCACACTAGCGGATACGATAGACAGTTGTCCTGGCATCACATTTCAAAGAACAATGTAGAAGTAACTCTACACTTAAATCGCCAGCATGTAGCCTTTGTTATGCTTCCATTCCAGTTTCAGACCGTAAGATGAAAACTGTTTCGATAAGGCATGTCACGTATTGTGTGTCCTTTTTTCTTCTGTTTCTGCTCTGCAGACCACACAAGCAATGTCCACTTTCTGATACCCGAGATGGCTGATGGGTCACTGGACCGGTCAGATGCAGCTGACCAGGCCAGGAAGAAACTACAGAGTGTGAGTTGTACCTTGACATCAGCATACAAACCAAGAGCATGGAAACATGTACTGTAAACGAGGAATGTTTGCGTGCATTTTAATTTCGCAAATTTCGCGAGCGCGACGATTCGCGAAATTAAAATGCCCAGGAGGGCTCTTGTCTACACTATAAAGATTGAATGCCAGTGGCAGTTGGCGAAAATTTCATGCCGCAAAAAAAGCCGTCGGCTCCAATTCACGAAAAATTCATGCCGCGAATATATCGTGTTTTACAGTAGTCACTGTAAAACCAGAAACGTTTGTGGTGCGAAACGTTCGTGGCATAAAACTTTCGTGAGGTGGAGCCAATGGCCTTTTCCGTGGCATGAAACTTTTTGTGAATCACCAACCTTGGAAAAATTACAAGTGTACTACATGTACTGGATTGTGTACACAAAAATTTTCATGTGAATTTTACTTCTATGAAATGTGGCTCTTTGCAATATTCATGAAAGTTTCATGCATGTGAAAATTTGTGGTGTTGCCATATCATAGCTATAAAGCAAGAGGAGATGTAGAGAACTGTGATAAGTGGTAGTGACAGTTGCTAAGAGACCAAAACAACAAACATTCTGCATTTTAGTGGCATTGAGAGTATTCTTGCAGGACTTGAGGAGTTACCAGAGTCCCTTGACAATCACTCTTCTTTTTCGTCTCTTGGCCATGATCCAACAGAGACCCGTGGTAATATTCAGGTGGCACTATTCAGGTGGCACTGGTGGTTTTCAAAACATGCCCACGACCTTTTTGAAACTCTGTGAAGAATCTTGAGTGTCATTCTGGCATACAGTCTTACCATGTCCTTGAATTTGTAAAAAAAAATATATATACAATGTATAAAGGAAAGAAAAATGCCCACTAAATGGGTTGATAGGAACGTGTCCTGAACTCTGACTGATTTATGAATGAAATCTTATCCCTGTTATCCTTCCTGCAGAAAAGGGCAAAGGGAAATTTGCTGGTTTTGGATTGTCTGCCACTGTGCATCCCAGTATGCTAGAACCTGATATGATTCTTTGGTGTCCTATAATCATGGCCTTGCTATAGATTTGAGAATCTTTCCTTGTAGCAAAATATAGACCATATTGATCACTTCAGCTGAGGGCAGAGATCATCCTTCCCACAAGGAAATGGTTGTATGACAAGAGAATTGTGACTTGTTTCAAATCTATTGCAAGAAAGTAGCTCAGAGCAATGTCAGCAACTGATCATGGAGCCTGTTACAGATCTTGATGTTCAGGTTGTGAAAACTCTCAAACAGTTTCGGTATGAGCACACCATTTATTCATTTCTGTGCAAACAGTTTCAGTATGAACACTCCATTTATTCATTTCTGTGTATACTTTGCAATTACTGGGATTTTGTCTCCCACAGAATATCTTCCTCTAGTGATATGTCTGTAGTGTATATCATGGCTTGCTTTCCATTGTGTTGTTTTCTTTTGTTTTCTTTCTGCTTAACATTTTGTTTTGAGTTAAATTGGTATAGGAGCATAGCTGCCAGTGCCCCCTGATCCTACAAGAGATTCCCTGAAAAATTGAATCTGTTCTTGTCCTGACAAGAGAGAGCAGAATCCCCCTGATTTGAGAATTATATTTGCTTAGATATAGATGCATGTAGCGCACAGAAAGCTCTATGGATCCTCCCTGATTTTGGCTAATGTCGGCAGCCTTGCAGCAGGCATACTGTAAAAGTGGGAATTTTTGGTGGTGTTGAAATTTTCGCGCATTTCGTGCAACGAGAAACTAGCGCGAAAATAAAAGCACGCGAATAATTTTACTTGCAATATGTTCCAGTAGTTGATGTTTTGATTCCGCGGAATTAAAAACACACGAAACTCTTCTTAGCGGGCCGAGCGCGAAAAATTAGTCGCGCGAAAATATCCACTTTTACAGTACCCTTATCAATACCTTTGTCAAAGTTTCAATGATTGCAGTTTGTGATTTAGCTATCTGATTAATAGCTCACTTATATTCTCTCCCAATTATAACCAGCTGTATACATATTTGTTGTCTCTTTTCCAACATCAGATTTTCAAGAATCCCTCTTTAAAGGTACTAGCCCACATTTGCAAACCCACGAAAATCAAAACTGCATGAAACAGGTCCAATATGACTTCAAGTACAAGTTATAACAGTAACATACCTCACCTGTTGCTCTTTGTCTATACCATTCGATAAAAGAGAGAAAATCATCGTTTTAAAATCAATTTTCAAACTGGGTCAACCCGACCCAAAATCGAATTGCGAGCGCGGGCTAGCTACGTACATTAACTTACACATGTATCGCATGCATGTAGTACGTGCGTGGATCGGAGTTAGCGAGCGTTTTTATATGCATGCATATGGTGCATTTTCATTTATTTTTATGAAAGTAATGGACTAATTGGAACGAAATTTTGCACAGGTGATACTGCAATCATATCCAAACTCCATGCTAACTATGAGACCAATTGCTGCAGGTTTACAAATGTGGGCTAATACCTTTAATACCCTACTACTTCTCTCAAGGTGATCATGATAGCATCATGTGACACATGCAAGCCTTCTTATAAACTAGAGTAATAATTGAAGATAACTGAAAAGAATGGAGGAGAAGACAGACTAAAGATATGCATATCATTTCAAGTCCTGGCAGTATCAAATTTCAAACCTGTTCATGTACAAACCAACTCCGTCTTGATGTTTTTCAGTTACTCCCTTCTTTCATTTCAATTGGCATCCCTGTTACCCCTATTTTTGATCTACTTGATTTGATGTCTAACCACAGTTGAGCAACCACCTCTTTGAGGAGCTAGCCATGGACGTGTACGATGAGGTGGACAGGAGAGAACTCGATCTCCGTAAGTCAGTCATCCTGTGTCTTGTAGTTGAGCAGTTGGCAACCCCTGTAGCATACTTGCCAACTAGTAAGATTTTATCAGATTCAGTAAGATTTTTTACGTTAAAAAATAGCAAAATCAGATTTTCTGTCAGAGAAATCAGATTTTTAAAAAATATTTAGATATACCTTTCATGCGTATTTTCTGAAGATTTGACCGAAAGTAAGATTTTTAACTTCAATTTGCATATAAAATAAGATTTTTGCAATCCACGAGTAAGATATTTCATCTTGAAATGTTGGCAGGTATGCTGTAGTAAATTGGTCTGTACGTACATACACGAAGACAAAAGTACGTGCTTGTAAGCGCACTTGTAATTGTTGAGTGCGCGCGGCAAATGTTTGTTTATTGTGACATCTGAGCCTTGCAATGGAACAAAAACTTCGAGTCAATTGTGAGCTTAACATGGGAGTCAATGGAAATAAGTGATGTCAGCCATGCGCTGTCCATTATTGCTCAAACAAAATTGCACGGCTGACAGCTAAAGCGTGCGATGGAACTTTTCACATAATGTCACGTGATGGGCAATGGACCAATCGGATAGCTACATTCTAAATAGGTGTTGCATAATTGACACTGATTTCATGTACTCAGTGAAAGTGTAGTCAAGGATTGCAAAGAGTAACTAATAATAGAACAGACAAGCTTCATAACAGGGTCAGTATGTTAATTTCTGCCTGTCATGAGTTTGCACAAGTCTGTGGTCAATTTCTGATATCAAAGTACATGTCCTGTACTTCTTCACAAACTTATTGGAAGTCTAGTGTCCCATAAATCTCAAGATTTTACTATTTATATGCCCTTAGTACCATACCTTCCAAAAAAAAAGAAGAAGAAAGAACGACAGCAAATGAACACCCAAGACAAAACAAAACAAAAGAAAATCCCCATTGCTGTTTGTGTGCTTTTTATGTGTTGATGTTGAATTGTAGTGTGCCTGACTGTAAGACAACAGGAACTAGACAGTGATACAGTATCAGACAGATACAATTGACACCCTGCTGCAGAATGTAATGTTCATTCTTTGAAACTGACCCCATAATGAAATCATGGGCACTCTCCAACATATCTTGTAGATTTGAAAGGCATTGCTTACCATTTGTAGATGAAACAAAAACCCAGCTTAAGTGCTTCAAAATAGTTCTGAAATGTGAGTTTTGGATAAAAACAACCAGTGTAAAAAAAGTTACCTAGTATAATGAATGTTAAGTATTGTAAAATATACAGAATGTGGACAATAGCTATAATAAAATTGTGTCTAGACTAAACCATCTACAATTATGGTTTAGTGAGAAAAATAATGATATCTCCTTGTATTTTAGGCTTTATTGCAAAATTTTTATATGGCAGGAGGTTTTGTGATACAGCTGACCTATACCTATGCATCAAATGTGATAACTCAACCATTTTTATATTACTGCTCCCAGAGGTAAACAGTACCTTGAAAGGGTTTTTGTTTTGTTTTTGTTGTTGGTTGTTGGTGGTTTTTTTTTTTCTTGGCAATGTGCTGTACTTCTGACTAGTGTCTAGTACACATATTTTTCTCATTTTATACGTGTTGCCTAAATTAGGATTGTTCCAATAATCAATTTTCTAGGTAATTCTAATGAAATTTGTCAATGTGATTACATTGCATCTGTGGATTCACAGAGCTGGCAAATCCCCCTAATTTTGAAGGAGACCCCCAGAGAAGGTAATTATATTTTCATGTCCTGGCAATAGAACAGAAAAGCTGCCCTGATTTTGGTATTGTTTTCAGCTATTTGGATGCAAGAATCACGCATGTTGTATTATCCTGATTGCATTTTTCTTTGAAATCTCCCAAATATTGATATGTGGATGTTGATGGGCACAGATTGATGCCATATGTTGTTAAGATTTTTTTTTTCTTTTACACATGCTAAAAACTTTGTGATTAACAGGGACGGATCCAAGAATTCTGTAAAGGGGAGGCACCTTTTAAAAATTAAAGAGGGGCACATGTGCCCCCCCCCCCATTTTTTTCTTTTTAATTCTTTTGTTTTAACAAAAAAAAAAATAAAGAGGGGGCGCATGCCTGATGCACATCCCTCTGGATCCGCCACTGATTAATGTTAGACGTGAAATGACTGTCTATTGCTTTGCCTGCTTCATCCCTTTTTGCAGTATGGGTGTCACTGAACAAACCCAGCCTTGTTGGGGGTGACAGGTCGGTGCCTTTCTTGCCCCTCAACCCGGAGTTGTCTGCCACCAGGAATCAGGTAAGTCTCAGATATTGGGGTAAAGAGAGGGGGGAATGGGTCTAGGAAAACGGTATTGGTTTGTCCCAGAATTACTCAGCTTCAAATCATTTTCTTTGTGAATGAAAGTCTTGAAATAACCACACACAAAAGAAAGGGAAATGAGAAATGTGCTATTCTTCTAAATAGTAAGACAAATTGGTGTAGTAGATTTTTTTTTTACCTGTTTCTTATGAGATTCTAAAATCCCTGTGAGTTATGAAGTATATGGTCAACTACCTGCTCATAGGCAGTGTATGAATTTCAATCCAATTATACCAATGAATTTGGTTTTGTTTATTAAGTCAGTATTGAGCTCACTCTGGAAGACCACACCACATGTTTAGGTTATCAAGACTACAAGGATTTCAACACTAGAGGGAGTCCCATGCTTGTCACCAGACTCAAGATATTTTTACTAAGTAGCATGGAAATCACAAAGAACTGAAACCACTAGTTAGTTGCAAGAAGTGGAATGATAATGTGAGAATCTGCAAAATCAGAAACAAATAAAGGCATAGGTCATGTTTACGCTGTCACGCCAGCGGGTAGTTCTTTGTGAAAGGAAAGAGTTTATTTCTGAACAGCCCAACAGGAATACACTGTACACTGTATATACAGAATTTTGACCTGGCTTCAGTGAATGAGTGTGAAATCTTTCAGTTGGTTGCTTCATAGACATATGTGCAGAGCAAACCTTGACGCATCAGATTTTGAAACATAAAACAGATCTCATATGACTATGCTTGTAAATCTTTCCAAATTTTTCCACTAGGTTCAAAAGCCTCTGTAAAGATGCCAAACATTTATTTTCATATTGTGGTAAATTCAGATCATTCAATACTCTAAAAGGATGAGTAATGTTTCTCTCACTCTACGTCCAAATTTCTACCTGAGAAACAATAGCAGTTTAATTCCACATATGTACAGTTCTGAGAAAATTGGCTGTGGAGTTTTGATGCAATTGAGCACACAGTAGATTTAAGATGGCATGTAAATAGAGTGAGGTCTTTGTGTTCCATTATCCAGACATTCCTAGACTTTGAAATTCAATCAGGAGGTTGTTGAGATAAAAATTATATGAAATCTGTCATTTTCCAGCCAAATTGGTATACCTTACAGTTTTGATGACTGCCTGTGTGTATAAAGTATGATAGAGGAATGGGTCACAAATTTACCTTTTTTTTTACATATGTATCTTGTGCATCAAATTATTGTGGAGTTGCCATTAAACTCATGTAGATGCCAGTGATGAGAAATCAATGAGCTTGCTTTGTTCAGATCAAACCACATTTGTTGCTGTGAATGACCCTTTTGTTTACAGTGTCAGTTAAATTTTAGATGATCTACCTGAAAGCATTAAATGGGTTGTCAACACAACAGTTTACTTGCTGTTGCATTATGAAGTATCCGGTCACTCTAGGCTAGGATTGTTGCCCATTATTCTTGTCTTTTATTCCCTGAGAAATAGTTTCACTTTCAAGCTACGGTTTGTGTACGCAGTACATTGAATTGCTAGAGGTATTGTTTATGTATTCAAATCGCATGATCTGTGCGAGGTAGTTCTTTATTCTGATGGTATCATTGTTACTTGGTACAGGGGCGGCAGAAGCTTGCGAGGTTCAGCGCGAGGGAGTTTGCAACTCTCATCATCGACATCTTGAAAGAAGCCAAGCGGCGGCAGCAGGGAAATCTGACGATCTCAAGACAAGGCGGTGAGTCTGGCCACATTGCAACCCTGTGTTGGAATGCATACGTGTGTGCCTGTCTGTCTCTTAGTCTGTTTGTGATTGCGCTTGTCGTTGTATCTGGGTGTGAATGTGTTTGCAATCATCACAGAATGCTATAGACCTGTACAGTCTTTGTCACGATGAAAGTTTTCCCCATACCAGCTTTGCAGACTTCATTTTCTCAAGATGGCCAAAATTGCATTCATTTTTATTGCAAAAGGCATTTTGCATCTTATTGGTCAAAGAATATACCGGGTAGTGTGAGTGAGAAAGTTTAATGAAAGCTTGGTCACTTTTTAATGTGTCAAATTCTAATGGTTCTATAATTTACATATTGTAGACTGTTATTTCAGTACTTGGCAGACTTTTCTTCATCACCCAGTATCTTGTAATACTTTCTTTGAAAGATGGTGTGATGTAGTGCTATCAACAGGTATTATCATTCTTTGCTTTCGACTCTCTGCTTTGGCTGCAGTGCAAATCGAAATCGTGCGAGAACCTCCGCCAGTCCCGCCAGCGCCAGAAAAATCACCGACGTCTCCCAGCAACATGGCCTCCTGCATCGAGGACAACGAACCCCTCTACGACAGCGTCTGCTCCGACGATGACTACGACGACAACGACAACACCAACCTCAAGAATGGTGGGAACGTGAACATGGGTCACCATGGGAACCAGATATCCGGGGTAAGATTTTGGTGCCTTTCGGTATTTTTTTTTATGTTCCTTGATGATGTTTGAGCGTGTTGCTTCAAATTTGTCCCAGGTGATAGCTGATGAAGTCTCCGGGAGGTGTCTGGCAAAAGTGTACTGGCAAACAATAATCAACATCAAATGAAAAAACATGGAAAGTCTGTAAGGTGTTTCCCTTTTCCAAATGAGGGTACTGTGGCAAAATTCTGAATGATGACAATCCAGGTGGCTCGCAAAGTTAGAATGTATTGGTCCATTCTTTTTTTTTTTTTAAATTGAATATGGGCATTTTTATAGAATTTCTATGGCATCAATCCAACTGGCTCCTAAAACAACAAGAAAATTGATAGAAGAAAGCTCTAGAGTAATACCCAGCAGCGAAGTATGAACAACAGCTACAGCAACAATACCAACAACTAGCCAAAATATGAATGGTTGTGCTCATTCTGTACCTTCTTTACTTACATGTATTTTTCCGTATTGTCTGTGATGACCGATCCCCATCCATTTATCCCTACAGTACCTCTGAAAATGTTACTAGTTAAGTTCCAATTTAAACTTTCATTTCTTATTTTCCTTGAGCAGCCTTGGGAGACAGAATTCAAATCTCAATGAATTCCCAATGTGGTCTGGTGTTTTCTATTTCATTTTTATCCATCCATTATTCCATTAAGAGTCTTTTTTTTTCAATATATGATGACATAAATGGTACCCTGGGGTACCAGAAAAAAATCGGCCATTTTGTTGAATTATTTATTTTTTTTTTAGGGCTGTACCCTGGGTTACCAAAAAGTGGGAAATTAAGTTTTTTTTGTGTGTGATTAATTCTTCAACATTCAATTATGGCCATTGTTCTTGTAAAAAAAACCCTCTTCATCCTGTAGTTTTCTCAATTAATCCCTGAGCAAGCAGGGTCATAATAATGCCATCTGCCTCCGCCTTATCCCCGGCGTCACTGGCCTTCTGAAACACCTCCAGAACATCGGCGGCCCCTTCCTTCCCCAACTTCCGAGTGGCGCGAAGCCTCGCGTTTTCCAGCCTCTCCTCTCTGGAAATTTTCCTTCTTTTCCGGCCCTTTCCTTTCAGTGCGGCATAGCCCCCATCACCTGCTGGCATTTTTGCAGCTTGATCCTAATTGCGAAAGGATATCTTGTTCGGCACAAAGTGCACAAAGCTTACAAAATTACGGGATCGAAACTACGTCTACGAGATCGTAACTTTGGCACAGCTAGCGGGCTATTATAATAGTGCGTGTAGTCAGTGCATGAAGCGCTATACTGAGTATCGCACCGTACCACGGGTCAGTACAGTGCGCATACGTAACGCAGTAACTCTGCGGTTGTACTCGAGTGAACGTGAGATGGCGCTACACAACGTGGTACCCCGGGTTACTACGATACCCCGGGGTAGCGCGTGGTGCATCATATGTCCTTAAACTACTCTCTTCTCTATAGCTTACTTTACTTTTCAAGCTTCATAATATGTCATACTCCGCCTCAATTCTTCTGCACTCTAGACTCTAAGACAGAGAATGATGTTCGGTGCATTCAGCTGTGGAAGAGATAATAATGTGGCTATCAAGCCGTACTCGAGTTAAAGAACAATCTTTTCTTTTCTTCTCTTTGTAGATTAAGTTCTCCCTTTAAACCGTGTCTCCCACAGGTATCATCATGTTTTAATGATACGTTGTTCATTGTAGGTTGTGTTTTTACTTCTGAATAGTGCCCTATCTCGAGTAAACATCAAATATTGCTCTACTGTATTTCCTTTTGCTACACACTCTTTCCTCGCTCTTCCTTTCTCTCTCCCTTTCCCTCTCTCTCTCTCTTTCTCTCTTCTCTCTTCCACTCCCCCTCTCTATCTATCTATCTATCTATCTATCTCTACCTATCTATCCATTTATCTATCTATCTATCCATCTATCTATCTATCTCTACCTATCTATCCATCTATCTATCTAATCTATCTATCTATCTATCTATCTATCTATCTATCTATCTATCTAATCTATCTATCTATCTATCTATCTAATCTATCTATCTATCTATCTATCTATCTATCTATCTATCTATCTATCTATCTATCTATCTAATCTATCTATCTATCTATCTATCTATCTCTACCTATCTATCCATCTATCTATCTCTACCTATCTATCCATCTATCTCCATCTATCCATCTATCTGTCTATCTATCTATCTATCTGTCTGTCTATCTATCCTGTCTGTCTCTCTATCTATCTGTCTATCTGTCTGTCTATCTATCTATCCATCTATCTATCTATCTCTACCTATCTATCTATCTATCTATCTATCTGTCTGTCTATTTATCTATCTATCTATCCATCTATCTATCTATCTCTACCTATCTATCTATCTGTCTGTCTATCTATCTATCTATTTGTCTATCTATCTATCTATCTATCTCTGTCTGTCTATCTATCTATCTATCTATCTATCTATAATCTATCTATCTATCTATCTATCTATCTATCTATCTATCTATCTATCTATCTATCTATCTCTTTCTCAAGCCACAGTCTCTGTGTGTTTCCTCCTGTGCACAGTCCCTATACTATAGTGTATCTCACTGTAATTCCATCATCATTCGTGTGATTTCTTGATCGATTGATGCCTTGGGTGACTTCCTGGAATGTCATTCTCTTTCCCCACCCCCAAAAACAGAGATGGGAATAGCGCTGTGTCCGGCAACCCAATTAGACCTGAGCCTGAAAAAGTTAATCCGTGTTCCAATTATAGATCTTCTGGGAGGCTAATTTGGTGGACATGTTCTAGATTAATGACTTTTTTCCCCCCTGCGTGCATCTGGTGGAAGCTTGCCGTTTGGATCGGGCTGATCCGTCAATCTTGCAGCTTACCACGTTTGTTGCCCTTGAGTGGGAGAACATGAATAGTTATCTCACCATCTCAACTGTGCCTGTTTCCGTGCAACTTTGCATGAAGATTGGACCAGTCGAGGGCATTAACCCTTCATGTGCCCACACACTTGGCTTTTTGCCAAGCTTTTTTTTTTTCCATCAGCAGAATCCACCCCCTTCGACGTTTCGCGCAATAATTCTGCAATGTGAGAAGACCTCGTCATGAGGCTTCTTGACTTTTTTCTTTCAAGTTTCCCGCAACTTTTGAGACCAGAGTTGCAATGTCCACGCGTACCGTTATGAAACCACACCCATTTTTATAACAGCATATCACCGCAAAATGTGCAAAATTTTTTGATTTTGTGTACATTTCCTGCGGAAAACTGGTGTGTTATGAAACTCATAAAAACATATTTTTACTGTCAATCACTTTGATTGATTAATTTTATGCAAATTATGGTAGAAAAGTGGTCAATGCCAATTTCCATTGGAAAAAAACAAAGAAAAAAGTGAAAAACAAAGAAATTCCCAAAACGTGTTTCCAGAATGTTGCTTCTTAGTCTTAAAGAAGAATGTAACGATAGTCTTTCAATGATTAAATATATCTTTTTTTCTGTAATGTTATGCAACATGCTTTGTGTGTTGCTATTTTTCAAATTTATAACCAATATATGTTTGTGTTTTTCCTTTCATTCTTTTTTATTAGAGTTTTGTCCTTTTTTTTTGGGGGGGGGGTCCTCCAGAATATGTTTTGTTTGACGTGCATCTTGTATTTTTGGGGTCTGCAGGTATTTACAGCTGTGACGTTAGCATATTCAGCGTGCTTAAAATTTGAGAGAGAGTTGGAGGGGAGTAGGAGACAATGGTAGAAATGGGGGTGGTGAAACATAAAACGAATCGGAGAATAGACCGAGTGATAGTGATCTGTGTGGGAAGTGATTTGTAATGGCAGACAGATGACATATAGCAGCGCTAAATATATGTACTCCTAGCAAGAGATGTAGTGAAGGTAGATGATGCTTTTGTAAGCAGCATGTAATAATGGCCATGGCGGGGAGGGGGGGGGGGAGGGGGGGGGGACAGTGGTTGTATTGTGAGAAAAAAGAAACATATTCAATGCTACATAGTCATTCATATGATACATGACTAAGTGGGGAACATGGTGTGTGATCCACATGGACCGCAAGATAGATAAAGTCTGAGGAAGGATCATCAATGGAGCAATAATCACACAACAGAAATGATATGTTAAAAGGAGTCATAGAAGATGACAGCCCAAAGTAGAATAGAGCTACATTATTGTGCCTATATGTTTTTGAGGGGTTGTGGTAGAGTCCAGTGTAGAGCTCAGAAGACAACGGCCCATCAGGTCAATAGAGTGCATTTGTACCGCATTTGGATGAATCTTTGATTCTGATTGGTTGAAATTAGAGGTATAATATCAACAATTGCCTTCAGCCCCAAGACAAGACAAAGGTTGTAGGTTAGGGCAAACAAAGCACAAAACCAAGCTAAGAAGAAAAAGACAAAAGATGACACTACCAGAAACAGCCAAAATCACATTGTACATTGTTGCTATACTTTTTGATAGTGGCCTATGTTACCCAGAATAGATTTTAAAAAGGAGAAAGTCAGGAGAAGATATTAAGAGGTAAGATCATGACTCTGGGGAAAGGATAAAAATTTCAATAGAAAGTTAAAGGAAACACATTAGATTGAAGGTTGGTTAAAATATGTTGAAAGCAGAATGAAATCTGACAGGCACAGGTACAGGTATACCAGAAAACATTCGGAAGGAAATATTTGAAGTGAGAGACGCTGATAGGACAAGAGGAAAGAGTGATGTGAAAGATAATATAAATTGGAGGAAAGAAGATTTAAGGCCTGGTATCATGAGACTGAGAGGAAGGGTTCTAATGAGAAAAATGTCAACCCTTAGTCTGCAGTAATAAAACTCTGAGGAATATATGAATCAAATTAGACAGCTGGAAAAATATACGAAGTGAGAGAAACATATGATGGAGATGAACGTGGAATGGTGAAATTGAACCCTCGCTGATAAACAAACAAACAAAGAATAAACCAACAGAGGAACTCTCCATCTCTCCGTCCATACTGAATCAGCATTTCTTGGGACCTAGACCTGACCCATGGTCCTGTATAACGGTGTCCTTACCATCCATCAAGCGTGCTGAAGGCCCGCGTCTCGGTCAAAACAGGATATTGGTCCTTTCCCTTCCCCCGTTAGGTAGTAGACCGATCAGTGGCGTCCACTCCTAGCCCCAGACTCAAGCAGGGAAAGCTTACTTCTTGTAGTACTCAGGGATGGGGGTAGTCCTGTCAAAAGTAAGATTACTGAACTATAAATACTGCAGGTGTATCATTCCCCCACCCCGATATCCAAGACATTGATTTGTGGCCATGTGTTTTCTTTGAATCTTTTTTTCTGCCTTGCTAATAGATTGTGATATCCAGAATTACATACTACAGCTTGTATATTCAACATGGCTTGTATTTTGGTATCCAGAATTGTTCAGTATGACTTGTATTTTGGTGTCCAGGATTATTCAGAATGGCTTTGATAGAACATGAGATTGTACAAGCTGTTTTCTCATCGCCTACATCAACTGGAAAGATCTAAAGTCTATGGAAATTTAGGATCTTGTTGAGGATGGGTTAAACTTTTTTTGTTTTTTGTTACCAGCATCCATGTACACTACCTTTATATCACCACTGAAATTGAATTACACAAACAAACAAAATGTGTTTTTAAATAAAATACAATTGATATTTTGACAATTTTTTATGTAAACTGGAAAATTGTGAATGCATAAGTGGCTAGAAGTAACACACAGCTTGTTTTAGCCAGTATTAAGCAAATATGAAAGCATGTTTATAAATCAAGTTTATTCCTCATGTTTATATTTAGCATACAGTGTTGATGTAAGAGCAGTGAATGTTAATTGATATGGTGCTTATGATTTTCGTAACCCTAAAGCATATCATGCTAGCACAGTTTTAAGAATGAAGTGGCAGCGGCATAAATTGCAAGAAGGGAGAGTGTTCAATGCACAAGAAACTGCTCCGTGTACTTCCTTGATTTGTTTAGATTGCAGGAGACAGGATGATTGCTGTATAGTCTTTATGTGATTTTGAGGCCCATTGAATATCTTTTCTTTTCTCTCACAGGAGAGAAAGGTTAATGATGTACGAGAAAGTGTTCTTTACAGTGTTCATGGTTTATGGAGATTGCAGGAGATAAGGATTGCTGTTTTTAATTTTCACATGCTTTTAAGGTCTATTCAATATCTTTTCATTTCATTGCATTCCATTTCATCTATCTCCAAGTTCACCTCACTCCATTCTATCCCTTTTCATTTTATTTCATTCCTTTTGATTTAATCTTATTTAATTTCATTCCCTTTAATTTCATTCCATTAATTTCATTCCATTTAATTTTTCCTTCTTTAATGTCACCGTCCCTCCATTCTTTTCCATTTCATTGCAATCTAGGTTTGTTTTTTGTTTTTTCATTTCATAACATTTTGCATTATTTATGCTATTTCCACTTCCAAACACCTGCAATACAGACAGTCTTACAGATTTCACTTGTGCGCACCAATTGAAGTTTTAATATGATTTGTCAGATAGTGGTGTTGAGGGAGGAAGGGGGGTGGGAAGGGGTCAGTAGGGGGATGATAGGAGGGGAGAGTATGGCCCTTTTTCCCTCTTCTCTGTAACCAATTTTACCCACATCCTAATCAAAACATCCCATGGAAGGAACAGGGCAGGATTTCAGATAAAGTGGGATGGTCAGATCAGATTGCTTTAATACTGCTCTGGTCAGATTGGTCAGCAACAAATCAGTTAAAGAAAGCAAAAAAAAAAAAAATGACCAGCACTCATTCGCAGCATTTTATGAATAGGAGTCTGCCTATGCACCTACAGCTGTACATTGGGTTTTGATTGCCAAAGTAGAAACACTCCACCACTTATAAACCTGAATTCTTATCCAGTTAAATGCATGAAGTTGATGCTTGGTGTACTATAAAGCCGGAAACACTCGTGGCATGAACCATTTGCAAATTTTAGCTGACGGCCATTTTTACCTCCGCCAAGGGAGGAGGTTATGTTTTCGTTACCGTTGGTTTGTGTGTTTGTGTGTTCGTTAGTTTGTCCGTGTGCAAAATAACTCAAAAAGTAGTTAACGGATTGGGATGAAACTTGCATGAAAGGTTGAGAATGACACAAGTAACAATTGATTAACTTTTGGTGGTGATCCGAGAATTTTGGGGGAATTTATGAAGGATTTTTGATATTTTGGCAGGTACAGGGTCAATGAACTTGGGAGTTCAGGCTGCACGTATTTGAGGTTTGCATGCGCGCACTAGAGTGCTTGCTCTAGTTTCTGCTAGGACAAGGCGCGCCGTGTAGCTGAGGGTTTATGACGTAACAAAGGCTTCTATATTGGGAAATCGGGTGACTTTCAGCACACGATGCTATAAGTACGTATGGGTGGAAATCACTGATATCTCTATGGAAGAACAAGATCAGTGGCGGAAATGAGCTGCATGCTTGGCGGAGGTCTGCGCTCTCAGAGTGCTTTTCTAGTTGTGAAATGAAACTTTCACAAATTACCACTAGCATTCAATGCATCGAGTAGGAAAAAAGCTTCCACTTGCATTTCACTTTTGTGAGTCTTGGCTCCTCGTGAAATTTGTGAAAGGCTGATGCTCATGAAAACTTATTGTTTTACAGTATCCAATATATGGGTTGACATTGTAGCTGTATCTTGGAGGCAGGAGGTTAAGGCTTAATTCATGCTTATTTGAAATGACCTCCTGTGTTGTGAATCTGCATCAGATGACAGTTCGAGTGCCCTGTAATGCAAAAACAACAAAAACAAACCAATCAAAACAACATAAACTCACTATCCTCTTTTCTCAAACTGATGTCGTTATCTTATTAAGTGCTGTATCACACAATTACATATCACACTCACATTGATACACTTGTTGGATACAATTAAGGCTGTTAAAGAGCATACATGAATAGTCCACAGTCAATACAGGTTGTACTGTAAAAGACATCTGAATAATGTGTGCAGCACTTTGGAAATGGCAGCTTGTACTGTACTTTCTGTCATTAGGAGTAAAATGCCAAAGGCAAAAAAAAAAAAAAAAAAAAAGGTTTCTTGTATTCTAACCATTTTCTTTTTTTTTTTTTGCATGATCTTCAGTATCTTTCTGCGAAATGAGGTATGAGCAAATTTGCCAAAGGTTAATCCTCTGACGTGTGCACCCTGCACGAAAGAGTTTTTCTGAAAATGTCCCAGGCACCGTGGAATCCCGCATTTTGTGAGTGGCAGGTAAACCACAACGTTGGTCATGATCACGTAGTATGAAGGCATGGTCACTGTGTCATCCTTACTACCATGACTCAATGTGAGCTGATCTATATCCCGATTACTGGTTCAAAAAAAAAAAAAAGATAAAAAGGATTTTTTTTTTTAATGTAATTTTTGGACACAGACCAAAATTGGTATTAGAAATTAACTGGAAGGTGTTTACCCATTTTGTTTTTCTGTGCACGCCCATCCAAGTTCAAAATCATATTAATTAACACCAAAATGCCAAGTGCTGCCAGATTTGCTTTGTAACCTTGGATCAAATTATCTGCACCCACCTAACCTGATGCAGTGATGAGAAACTTAATGTTTGCTTGCTTCTTTCTCAGAGTACTTTTCTTTCGTTATCTTAACTCTTCTTCAGCTAATCACACTCTTCGATTTAAAGGGATGGTATAGTATTGGTGGAGATGAAGATTGGACTCTTAACTTTTAAGAACATCTGCATCAATTTAAGTACAATGCCAAGAAACCACCGAGGAAGTAATACAGAGCATAGCATTCCATGAGGAATTCAAAGTTTATGAGATGAAAATCATTTTTGGAATGGGTGAGACATCCAAAAACAAAGTAGAACAAAGCAATCGTAATAAAAGATGGGTCCCACCTTTTATTAGGATTGCTCTTTTTTGGATATCTCAGCCATTTCAAAACCAATTTTCATCAAATAAACATTGAATCCCTCTTGGAATTCATGTTCTTTCATATTTCATAAAAGATGTCTCATTATCTCACCAAAATGTGTTAGAAATCTGAAGTTTGGTCTCAACCAAAACTATATGATCCCTTGAATAGAATTTTGACAGAAATGATGTTTGATGTTTGTGATCCAGCTACTCAGCTGCAGACCTTCCCTCAACCTTGTGTGAGAGCCAAACCAGTGAGATCCCCTAGGGGATGTAATGCTCTCGAACCACTTCAAGATGAGAACCTCAGAAGCCTTTGTTAACTCTGTGTGTGCCACAACTGCTTTCCAGAAGCTCATATGTATTGCAATAATCTCGGAATGATATAGCATACCGTCAGGAAGTTTGCACCATGGCACTCAGAGTTAATTTGACTTTTTTGACCAAGACATGTCCATGCCGGACTGTAAATGTGTAATTACCACAGATGACAGATACAGTGGAGCTCAAAAAAGTGGAATTTACAAATGGGAACATCCTTACATAGAAATAAATAATATGATAATACTATTTGTTTTGAAGCTCCGCCTAAGATACCACTTCCAAGTAATTACATGTTGATGCTCTAAAATAATTTGAAATGAAATAAAAAATCAAACACACAAGCGAGCGACGCGTTCCCACTATTTACTTGATTTTGTACAATTGTATGTATTATCCTCATTGAAATTCTAAGCAAACATATTCTCATTCAGGAACTTTCCACCTTTTATTTTACTAGCTGTGAAAATTCAAATGATATAATTGTCCAGTATGTGATATTGATGTCAGGAGTTGTGAAAACCTAAATTGTGAGACATCCAGAATTTTGCTGTTACACTTCCCCCCCCCCCAAGTATTGTTCAGCTAGGTGCTATATAGTTTATCCCATTTGATGCCCCGCGATACTTTACTCTTTAAGACCACAAGTTCTCCCCTAAGACACTTCTTGAGAAGTGATATGAGGGGGGAAGACTTTGCTCCACGACGGCACTTGGAGACAAAAGAGATGGTAGGTGATAGTCCCACGCATTGTATCTGGTGTCTTAGCACAGTTTAGTCACTCAGTGACTCACCCCAACGCAGTACTGGGTTCTCGCCCTCATTGACGTCAAGGGGAGACCACAAGTGGTAGAGGGAGTCCCACTTGCACTTCGAGAGGCTGACGATTAATCAAATCAATTACTGGAACCACATGTCGGGGGCGGTGCTACCCTGGCTGGCAAACCTGTTGCGTAAGAATGTCAAGGATTCTGGTGTTTAACCCATTGGAGACTAATCCCAAGTATACTTGGGCAGGTGTCTATGGGAAATGCATGTTGTAGCAAAATCAGCTGTCCTTAATGGGTTAATATCATCCGAGTGCAAAAGACAAGGGCAGATTGGCTGTTAGTTAAAGGGGACAGTTTGAGAAAAAAAAAATGGAAGGATTACATGTACATTTATAAACTAATCCGTTTGGGCACATGGGCAGGCTGTTTTGAAGACAATGCGCATGGTCGTGCCAAATTGGAAAAGTGCAAAACTGTAATCAACCAACCTGCCTAGCCCATATTTAGTCACAGTGCGTGCTGCAGAGGTATTGTTCCCTCCAAACCTGTTGTTTCTGCTGTGTAATGATGATGTGAGTGATCAAAGCTTGGCGGCAATGAGAGGAAAGTAAAGCCGATCTGCATAAATCTTTGTGTGCCCCTTCTGCAGCGAAATTATTTGATACTTCTGTTTTCATCACCCAAATGCATGACAGTAATTATGTGAAAGTCAAGACAGCAGTGCATTTTGTTATTATGGAAATCATTATTTTTTTTTAATGAAAAAAAAGTGAAACAGAAGAAAAGCTCATTGAGATCATACAGACAATTATGTTGGCATGTATTCATCATGCTAAACTTTGTCCTTTAAACTTCAAATTGTATTTTGTACCACAAAAATATGGTATGTCTTGAGAAAAAAAAAATGCCACATAGAAATTTAAATGAATATCAGAAAAGAGTGGCTACACCTGAAATGGCTGATTCAAGAATTTTCGATGAGGCAATGAAACCAGTCTCTTCAATATTCAGGCTTACATCACAATGGTTCGCTGGTGATATAAGTGTTTGTCACCATCTTCTATCTCACATCCTTGACACTGTGACATGAGAGTGAAAACTTAATATTTGTATGAGAAATGAGCATACTATACTTGTTAAAATCTCTAGGGATTTACTGTGTTTCAGAGGCAGCAATTTAACACAGTGCTATAAGACCAGAAAGTTTTTGTAGCTACACTACCAATAATGTGTAATGTACAATGTATGTGCTTTGAATGCGAGGTGCAATTCACAATGATTTCATGCCAGGAAAAAGGCTACCAGCTCCTATTATTGAAAATTTTATGCCACACAAATTTCTTGCTTTGCAGTATTCTACTGCCGATTTTTCCAGGAATTTCAACCATGTCTGGCTTACCTTTAAAGGACAAGTTCACCTTCATAAACATAAGGATTGAGAGAATGCAACAATATTAGTAGAACACATCAGTGAAAGTTTGAGGAAAATTGGACAATCGATGCAAAAGTTATGAATTTTTAAAATTTTTGTGTTGGAACCACTGGATGAGGAGACTACTACAGCCTTGAGTCATATGCGTACAACAGTATAAAGAAAATGTAAAGAAAATTCAACTTATTTTCACTTTTTTTGCATAATAAAAGAGCACTTGACTTACCTCTTTCTAAAGGCAGGGGGAATAATATCACCCATAACATTTGTCGGTAACGAGTCGAGGGAATGTGTACTTTTTTCAAAAGATGAAATTTTGTGAAATTCTCTTTATATTTTTCTTATATTGTTGTACGCATGTGATATCTAAGTTATTCACACACTGCAGTAGTCTTCTCATCCAGTGGTTACTGCACAAAAACTTCAAAAATTCATAACTTTTGAACGGATTGTCTGATTTTCCTCAAACTTTCAATGATGTGTTCTACTAATATTGCTACATTCTCTCAATCCTTATGTTTATGAAGGTGAACTTGTCCTTTAAAGTGGTGCATTTAATCTGATATGCCATGGTTCTTAACAGAACACTGCAAGCATTTCGCACATCGTCAGTTGTTGAGCAGCTGGCAAATTACAGACCTCGTGTGCATTTGTGTTTTTCTTCCATTGATATATAAACTGCTTTTCACGCTCCTCCCATTATGGGCAGTGCTTGATTTTATCTCGTGCAGTTGGTCAAATTATCTGGAAAGTGACGCAGAACACAGGAGGCATCCATTGTTGGAGGAACCTTGAAAAACGATTTGTATCACAGCAATTTTGGGGGAATTTTGCCCTGGCGAGTGTGCATCACATGGGTTTAGAAGAGGCATGGGGGGGGGGGGGGGGAGGGGGAGAAGAGAGGGAGAGAGTGAAATTTGTGAGGCCTTGCAGTGCTTCCCGCCCCTTACGTCCTTAGCGTGAGTTAACGACAGGTATTGGTGTGTGTCACATAGCGTTTGCTCCGGACTCATTGTCTTTTGGGGCATCGTGAGGCACCTGACACTCCCAAACCTTGTTCCACTGGATGCCCCCGTCTGTGACAGCCACCTGCTGGCAGAGATTGCATCAAAACTTTTCAGAGCAGTGGAAACAAAAAGACACTTGTTGCTTCAAATCCTGTGTATAATGGCCACCTCTTTATTGCAGGCAGCTGGTTGATACTTTTGGAGATCATATCTTTGCACTGTGAAGTGATCACCATCAGTCAACCTTTCCCCATCTTCAAAAACTTTTATGTATTTCATATGACCAACGAGAGAGGGAAAAAAAGGGAAAATTTATATATGAATGATGGAATGAAATGTAAGAAAAAAGTATGGCTCATTCATTGGCAAGTGTTACATCATCAAGTGGTTTAATGTTTACTCTCTGATTACAGGCTGTGTGCAAAATGCAGGTTGCGAATAAAGATTGTTTCTAGCATGCAAATATTTGGATATGCAAATTGCTCTCAACCTTTGAATAGTGGCCACCTGTCTGAAGTATTCACTTCAGACCTAGTCACCATCTCCCCTATTTTGTGCTCTTGTGGTCAATGAGGTCTTCCCTGATGTGGATGCTTGGCTTATTACCCATTGAGGATGGACTGATTTTGCTGCAACACACATTTCCCATATACCCCTGCCCAAGTATACTTGGGGCTCGTCCTCAATGGATTTAAATAGCACAAAGGGAGCATACATGCAACTTATTTACCACGGGCAGTTTTTTCTGCGTATATACTGTGAAGCAGTGCTATGCTTTGCTGAAATCAAAGAAGTCAATATAGCTTGTACTCTTATGTATATTATCTCTTTGTATGTGACTGTGTATACATGCCGTGTTTGTTCAAAATGGCAGAAGACACCAGGCAGATTATAGGTTATAGATGAGTTCGTAGAGAGATGAATGGAAAGATAAATGAAGAGATAGATTGATAAATGAATAAATAGATAAATAAAAAGGTAAATGGAGACTGAGATAGATTGATAGATAGGTAAATAGATAGAGGAAAAAAAGAGAGATCAATAGAAAGATACAAGATATATATATATATATATATGTATATATATGTATATATAGATAGATAGATAGATACAGATAAAAAGAGAAACAGAGAAGGCGAGTCAGGCATCCAAGACAGACAGACAGATTTCCACAGAACAAATGATGTACCTTAATCTCTAACATGCTTTCTTTGTTTTTTAATAAATATTCCCCTCTCCCTTTCTCACGTATGTGCGCATTGTAGTCTGGCCGTATCTCGAGGTGACAAAAACTGTCCACTCGAGCCGTTGGCGCTCGGTGAAAATTAATTACTTCCCGTTCTCCTTACTGCCCCCACCCCCCAACCACCAGTAGCCCTTCCTATCCAGTCAGTATGTAAACATCCCTTTCCATCCCCCTCTACCTACTATTTTTTCTTCTGTCCCTTTTTTTTTTTTTGTACCCCTTCACCAGAGTTGTAAACCTCCCCCATATTAAAAACTCTTCGTGCCGATGGCAGACTGTCAAAGTCTGCGGAGGGTCTCTGAGACGTAGCGGTGACACTTGCGATAGACGTCAGCGTGAGAGAGTCGTTGGTGAGAGTGTGCAACGAGCGATCGAAAACTCTCTATGTGTCAGCCGTTATCTTTGGTTTCCGTCGTACAAATTCCATGTGGATTCTGCTCAGATTTTCTCTTCTACAAATGTGTTGTTGATTGATTCCGTTCGTCAGATTTGCAGAGGATAAGCGAAAGTGTGAAGTGAATGTCATTGATTGTAAATCCGTCACAATGCTGGCCCGGGCACTTTTAAAACACATCTTTCATCAGAAGGTAGTGTGCATGTTACAGTCGGGTTTCACAGAGATACAGTATCTGCATCAGTTGTGAGTTTAATGTTTGTTGTAGGTATGGCAATGACTGAAATCACAGTGATTGATTTGTGCTTCAACACTGAAATTATTTGTGCATTAAAGAGTAAAACAAAACTTCAGCTTAATAATGCCCCGTGTCTTTAAGATTGCATTTTTCTGAAATATGGATGTGGTTTATTTTGATTTTTGGTTCAAGGCTTTTATTCCAGTAACTCAATAGTCCACTACAAATGTGTAAAATGTCACTGTCAAAAGTCCTGTCAAAAATCTGCAAAGTGTTCTCCATACAATGTGCTAGGTTGCGGACTCATACAGTCTCAGTTTTAGTATTGCTTGTGAGAAGCAGTGGATGTCTTAAGAGTTTTGCCTCATGAGGAGCTATCATGGCTCAATGGAAAAGTTCAGGGACCACTAATCATGAGGTCCCTGGTTCAAGTCCCCCTGTCCGTAGCAGTTGTGCCCAAAGGCAAAGTATCTTCATCTCCTAGTCGTCCAGTGAGAAGAATCCTTGAAGCTCACGGTGCCGTGGTTGCTTGCTTAACAAGATGAAGCATCCATTCTTTCCTTGGTAGCAAGACTGTCATTTTATGCTTGATGTTCGAAGTCTTTCTGTGAAATGCGGCATGAGCAAATTTGCCATTTCCAGATTAAATCTCTAATGTGTGTGCCCTGCCCAAAAGAGCACCTTAGCAGCAACATTAAAACAAGTCATAAATCACTTCAATTCATCATTAAATTCATAGGTACTTAGCACAGGAATATTGACATTATTCCCCTTTTCTTTCTTCAGTTTGGTATTCATTTCATTTTATAGCATGTTATATAGTGTCATGATATTAGTTTATGGTATGATATTAGACAATAATATAAAGATGGAGTTGTTTTATTTTTTCTAAGTCTTATCACCTACTACGAATCCAGCTTATACATAGTGGGCAAGATATTTTTTTACTCTATGTCAACAGTCAGGTGTCATGTGTTTGCAATGACATTAATATGTTAAACTACGGGTGAGATTGATGCATTTATGTTATGATTTATGTTGTTATGATCTTGTCATTCATCTGGCAGGCTTTCCTTGATCAGGAGTATTGATTCTTTTTATTTTTGTAGTTGATGTTATTTTGTTGTCATTCTTTAATGGGGGTAATCTGCCTCCTTCAGTTGCCACTATTCCCTCTGATTCATAAATTGCATCAACTTCATAAGTTCTGATGTAATGTGTATTGTACCCAATGGCTGTTTTAGCAAAGGTTTAAAAGTGTTTTTAGAGAGCTGTTCCATATTTGTTGTCAAAGTTCCATTTTTGAAAATGGATACAGATTCTCACACTTGAGGTGTGGGTCACAGAGAATCAGCCATAAGTTTACCTGCAAAAAAAAACTACCCAGACCCATGCATACTCCAAGACTATACTAACACAGCTGTGAATATGTAGGGCAATGAGCTTGAGATAAATTTTCATTATGATATTTTGGTTATTCAATCTGCTCAGTTTCAGTCTTGTCTGCAGGTAGTTGAAACTTTGCCATCATATTTCTTGAGTGATACCTCCTGTCAAACATTTTGCCCTTGATATCCCATTCTGATTTTCGTTGTTTTATTTTTTCTTATGTGTGCCTTTATTAAGAGTCTGCATGGTATTTTATTTTTTCATCATTTCCTCAGACTGCCGGCTCATCAGAACTGTGTGATGGCTCGGTCTCACTGGATGAGTACCTTGAGATGAAGCAGAAGCTGTCCAATGCGGAGGGCCGCGTCCAGCACCTCCTCAACATGAACAAACGTCTGAATCAGGATGTCGCCATGCTACAGTCTATGGTGAGTCTCTGGCCACATGACCAATGGCAGACCTTGTACCTGGGCTCTGTTTCATAAAGCTGTCTGTAAAGTTACGCACAACTTTACGAACAACTTCAGTATGGCAAGCCAAGTGGGTTTCCTAATCATTGTTTATTTCAGAAGCTAAAGTTGAAATTTGCAGATAATTAATAATTATTCTTTAACAGGGGTTTTTAGTTGAAAGAGTATTTTTGCCCCAATGAAGATGAAATCTTGACATACAGCAAGGTTGCATACAGTCATACTTTGTTCAAATGTAAGAGAGAAAATGGTCACATGTATTGGCACGTCATATTTAATTCATGCGTCATAAAGTCATGGGTAACTTTGTAACTGCGTAACCAACAATCGGAAAACAGAGATTTTGATCACCAAAAAAGTCACATTTTTTGACAATCCTTTTCTTATATCAGAGTAAGCCAAAATATTATATTAAGTGTGCACCAGATTGCACAATTTACAGCGTAATAGTGCTCAAGCTGCTGACTGTGGTATGTGTGTTCTGTTCTCGGTTTGATGTGCATTTTTTATGGGGGGGATTGTAAAGTAGGTAAGATGGAGTGCAGTTTAAGATGGGGTGTGGTAACGAAAAAATATGATGTATGGAGCAGAAATAGTCACAGCACTTCTCACCACAGAGTATGACAGCAGACCGCTTCCCAATGTCTTCAAACACGGGGAATACCTCAACCGCAGAAATTACTCGTACTCGCCGTCTGATTACTAATAATAGCAAGAGGGACGTAATCCAGGGAGATTAATTTGGTCGCAGATTTGTGGTCAAGAATATTGGCAATCTAAAGTGACATGGGGATGATTAAAATTAGTTCCCCCCGAATTAGTCAACCTGCGTATCAAAGACGTATGCTGGAGTGGCGAATTCCCTTTGTTGTCTGCCTGGGGTGGAGTTGGATGGGATAGCGTCATCGCTCACCGGTAGCAAAATTTCACATGACGTTGACCTCTACTTGGTCACAGTGGGCAGCAAGCAGATGTCTACTAAAGAAAACATACTCGCCTGATAATTACATGTATCTATGTCTTTGATGGGAGCCCCACTTAACCCGTTGAAGACCAGTCCCGAGCGTACTCGCGCAGGTGTCTATGGGAAACATGCGCTGTAGCAAAATCAGCTCGTCCTAAATGGGTTAAAAGAGTGACAGTCCTTTGCATGTTAATTTCACCACATTATCAGAGACTCCAGCATAGCTTAAAGGTCCAGTTTACCATTGGGAACAGTGATTTAAAAAATGTTCAAGATATCACATTTGATGCATATGTGTAGGTCTGTTGTATCACAAAACGACCTACCATATAAGATTTTTGCAATAAAGTCTAAAATATAAGGAGATGTCAGTATTTTTCTCAATAAACTGTAACTGTAGACGGTTTAATCTGGAAGTATTCTTATTATAACTATTGTTCACATTTTGTGTATTTAACAATACTAAACCTCAATTATACGGATTCAGTTTTTTTACAGTGGTTGTTTCTGTCCCTAGCTCGCATTTTAGAACTAGTTTAAAGCACTAATGCTGGGTTTTTGTTTCATCTGCAAATTGTAAACTATGCCTTTAACCCTTTATGTCCCCATGAGACAAATGTGCACAAACTTCACACACAAACCTATGAACTGGAAATTGATGCTGCAAGCAGAGGGTTAAAGGGCTGGTATAGTGTTGGTGGGGATGAAGATTGGGCTTTTAACTTTTTGCAAGATACTGAGAAACCACGTATGAAATGTTACAGAGCGAACCATTCCAAGGGGGAATTCAAAGTTTATTTGATGAAAATCGGTTTTGAAATGGCTACATGAGATATCCAAAACAAAGTAAAACAAAGAGATCCTAATAAAAGTAGGGTCCAACCTTTTATTAGTATTGAATGTTTTGGGTATCTCAGCCATTTCAAAACCAATTTTCATCAAATAAACTTTGAATTCCTCTTGGAATTACATGTATTGTTCTTTCATATTCCATCAGGGGTTTTCATTATCTCACGAAAAATGTTGGAAACCCAAAGCCAGGTCTCTACCAAAACTATACAAACCCTTTAACCAGGCCGTACATTGTATCTTGACACACTATTGCTGTCCCACATTTATGTCTCGAAGTGATGTTTAAATTTGAACTAACAATTATTGATATTTCATTTTCCTCACCGTAAATGCCTTTTGCTAACGCATCCCAGACAGGAGACTGATAATGCACCATCCTAAAATTTGATACTTGCCACTGGGATCCCTGGGGCTTGTTGGACTACATGATAGTGCGGCATCCTGTTGGTGGTAAAACCAATGCCTCACACTCACACGGTGGTTCATTCTGGTATAAGCCAGACACTCAACCTTGCTCACATTGCTCACATGCACTCTTTTTCAATGACTGTGTGTATATGTTTGTATTTGTATGTGTGTGTGTGTGTGTGTATGTGTGTGTGTGTGTGTGTGTGTGTGTGTGTGTGGAGGGGGGGATGGTAGACAGTTTGCATGAGTTAATTCAGGTCACCACTTATTAACCCGTTGAGGACGGACTGATTTTGCTACAACACGTATTTCCCATAGACCCCTGCCCGAGTATACTTGGGACTCGTCCTCAACGGGTTAAAGGGGCAGCTTCATCTAAACAGAAGAACAGTTTAGAAAACAATTAAATGAGCACCATCATACCATAAAACAGTTAGAGAGATTTCTGCAGAGAATGTTGAATTGGACACCATGCTTGAGATAACACCTATGTCCACACAAGTCATCATTATCTGTATCTTGACAAGACAATGACAAGAATGGATAAAATGTATTGTTAACATTCAGAGTTACATTTGTATTTACCATTACTAACCCACTGTCAATAGAACCTGACGAGTCTTGTACTATGTCAGTGGAAATTTGGGAGTCCAGCGGGAAACCATTGAAACATGAAAAGAATATTTCACCAAAAGGCTGTTGAACAAAGCTGAGATAAGGCACAGGAAAAAAAAAAAACAGAAATTTACATCACAGGACAGCATTATGGCAATTCATGTACTACTGTAATTCAGCCTAGCAGTACGTAGTCCATGAAGTGCCACTCCAATGTGGTATGGATGACTTTTTAATGAGAGGAAAACAGCCTGATTGACCGACATATTTTCACTTCCTTTTTTTTAGCTGCCCTCATGCTACTGTCATGTTACCTTCCTTGAATACAAGATTTTGTTTGTTTGTTTGCCTTTGGGGTGTTTTGTTTTGTTTTTGATTTTTTTTTTTTACACAAAGATTACATTTCTGCCACTTGTCTCAGAATCAGCAGTGCAGGTTCAAGTTCCCAATTTCTTTTTTCCCTCCACTTGATTGATTGATTTATTAATTTATCATTATTTATTTATTTATTTATTTATTCATTTATTCATTTATTTACTTATTTGTTTATTTATTTATTTATTTATTTATTTATTTATTTATTCATATATCTATCTTATCTTTTTATTTATTTATTCATTTATTTCTTCTTCTTTTTTTTGGGGGGGGGGGGGGAGGGCAGTGGATGCGACTCACAGATCCTTCTACCATGATGGAAGGAGACCCCGAAGACATCAAACATTGAGGGCAGGCCTTTATAGGACTGACTCATGTCAGTTTTGGGGTTTAGACAAGAAATAACATTTTGATGAACCTGTTCCTGTACCAGGCCAGAGGCTGTCACTCCAAACCACGGTGCGTAACGAGACAGGAATGCGCAGGGACAAGCTTTGGGGAGGTCTAAACCGCCCGAGTATCGCAAAGTTTTTCAACCCAGCATATGACACTCCCTATTCGCTGTGGTGATGGCATGGCCCACACAAGTTTGCTCTCATTCCTTTAGTTTACGAAGTCACATTGGCGATCATTACTCTTTGTTCCTTAACCCTTTGAGGACGAGCCTCGAGTATACTCGGGCAAGTGTCTATTATGGGAAATGCATGTTGTAGCAAAATCAGCCAGGTTAATGGTTTTGTGGGGGGGGTTTTCGTGGAATACGTGCTGGCCAAGGCATACCACTCTGTATATACCTGCCGTTTGACTTCAGTGCAATCTTTATACCTTTGGGCAACATCTTTTTGGAACTCTTTGGGAAGGCCAAGCCCAAAACACCACATGATTAGATGAAACATGGCAGCAATTATCTCGTCACCCCTCCTTTGTCAGTGTCCTTGGTGCTGATGAGATGTTTGTGTATGCATGAATGTGTGTGAATGTTTATAACACAATCGCACCCTGATTCTCTAAACTCCTTTAAAGACTTTAGATACAAAATCGACTTGGTTCTGGCAGTGAAAGGGGAACATCATTGTAGAGGAGAATGTAGACCGAGAACATAATGCTGGTTATAGTTTGAGTCAGTTAAGAGGAATTTCGTGTTATCTTATCCCATTGTGCATGGTATTATGTTCACCTGCTTGACGCCGTTTTCCATCGGGGTCATCCTGCCACTCAGGGGATACCAGGAGGTACATGTAGGCCTATTGTGCACCTGCTTAGAGTGTGTGTATGTCCTCCAGACCAATTACCAGGTCTTTTTCCGGTTCACTACAAGAGAATAGGGGGAAACTCTTTGACATGTTTGGGTTGTGGCTGTACCGTCCATGGAACTCCTTTTTTTTTATTGTATAGCCCTTACATCAGAGTCTTTACTCCTTCCTACCTGTAGACTTTAATTTTTGTGAGACAAAACCACTTGGGTGTGACGATGTTATGTTTCCACATGAACACGCCTGTGAAGCCATAGAGATTAATAGAATTGTGTAATTCAAAAAATTCTTTGGTAGTTCAGGAAATAATTTTCCCGGTATCGCATAGCAAGTTGCTATGCATTTTGGTATGACTGCTATACAAAATGTAATTTGCATAGCAGTGTCATTACATAGACTTGTATACCATTTTGTTGAAAATGTATGTCCATCGACAACTGTATTCAATTTTGAGAAGGAAAATTATTCCCTGTAGTTCGATTCAGGAGATTGATACAGTACTCCATGGGGAAAGGATGGCAGTTGATATAACACAATGCATATAAAGTGCGACATGAATTAATGTTGTATGTATAACAGACAATCATTTCTCTGTTTGTTTATTGTTTGTTTTTAAGGGGATGTAGAAAACTTTATGCATGCATGGCATTTTCCTCGCACATACATGGGGTCCTTCCGAAACTTGAATCCTGAACCTTGCCGTACATTGCATGTCTGGATCAGACATACTGTCCAACGAACCACCATGCCAATGTGCATACCTACGGGCAGGCTTTGACATGATTCAGCCAGTGTCACACACCCTGTCTTCTTCCCGTGAACCAAAACGGGGGATTAGATCCCGGAGACGTGTTCAACTGGAGTTGAGGATGACAAGTTTAGGGATACCAAGGGGTATCCAGGGGTCTGACCTGGGCACCCAACCACTCTCTATTACTAGACATGTCATTTCTTGTTTGTTTAGTTCTTTTTCCTCCTCTTTATGTTTCCCGTTTTCCCCCTTAACCTGTTGAGGACGAGTCCCGAGTATACTCGGGCAAGTGTCTATAGGAAATGTTTGTTGTACAGGTAGCAAAATCAGCCCGTCCTCAATGGGTTAAATTTTGATTCATTGGTGTGTATTGCATGTCCTTTGTAGGTTATAGAAAAAAAAAAGGAAACTAGAGTCTAAGTTTTAGAAGGGAAATTTAATTTGAGCAAGATGAGGTTAAGACTCTATTCAGTTGTGTGTGGGAGTGTCTGTGCTTGGTTTTGTGTTTACTGTTTTGTTTTCTTTGTGTATATGTATAAGAAATTAAAAAAAAAAGATATCTTATTAATTCATTTAAGATCCCTTATTTCTCTCACTTAGTTATCATTCAGTTCAAATCAAATTTCAGCCTTTTTCAATGTAATTTTGATTAATTAATCTGCTATTTGTATGAATATGGTGATATACAATATGTAACCACTTGATACTGAGCCAAAATGTATTTCTTATTTAGGATCTACCGAAGTATTATGGATAAGAAAAGTGTTATATTTTAAATGTTTTGACCATGGCTTGGTTATTTTGTTATACTTAGCTACAATGAGCCTATTTTTGTGTAAGACTCCCGAGACCCCCCCCACCCCCCTTGCTGCCTGGACTTAAATTGATAAAGAATATGCTCTGTGTTTACAAGGCGTGACCTTCATTTTTAAGCTATTGGCAGGATATATGATGTTTATGATGTAACCCCTTTTTACAGTATGTACGTCATTGCCTTCATCTTTCACATCACTCCACTATGTAGTGAATGAATGCTGCATATAAGAGAGATAGAGAGAGATAGATACACACACTCTGTGACACTCATATCCCAACAGGCATTAAATAACATCTATCCATTTCTTTTGGGCATATACATACTCCCACATATAGACATACAGTTAAACTCGCCTAAGTCGACGTCACATATGTCGAATAATCGCGCAAGTCGATGATTTTAAAAAGTCCTGATTTTTTCCCATTGACTTGCGTGTATTAATTCACTCACAAGTCGAATTTTTTAAGTCGAATACTCGCCTAAGTCGTTGAAATTCCAAGAAGACTTTCACGGAAAAACCGTTGAATTCACTGTGCCTAAGTCGAATAAGATTTTATAGTGTAATAAATCACTGTCAAAATCACGAGATGCCAGTTTTTGTTTACATTCAGTATATACCAAAAGAAACTTTGCGTTAATAAACATTAACGTTTCATTAATGCAAGCGGTATCACCTGAATCGTTAGTAAAGCAAACTAACGATCGGGAAAATTAACGTTTGTAGTAATGATGAGTAACGATCCCTAGCGCAAATTAACGATGTTTCGTTAACATTAACAATAGGTATAAACGCAAGAATTCTCGCGAGATTTTGGTTTTGTAACGAGACCTAGAGACGACATAGCCCTTGCCGAGTGTAGCGATCTATGCCTTATATTTAGCGGAATCTTTTCGCGAATCGAATCACGATTTCGCGAATGGTTAATTTGCGACCGGGGTCACCAAAAACGCACTGCCGGGCCACCAAAAAAGCCGGATGTTTGCCTTCAGTTTTGGAAATGAACAGCGGTAACAATCGGCTCCATAAGATGCTAGAATAAATGTCAGATGTTTGCTCTTAATTTTGGAAATTAATAACGGTAATATTCGACTCCGTATAATACTAAAATAAATGTCGGATGTTTGCTTATACTTTTGGAAATTGATAATGGTAAGATTCAGTTCCGTGTATACGGTGCTGAAATTTATGTCAGATATTTGATTTTGCGTTCGGAAATGAATAAGGATAAAATACGGCTCCGGAAGATGCTGAAATAAAGGTCGAATGTTTGCTTTGACGTTGGGATATGAATAATAATGATATTCAACTCCATACGATGCTAAAATAAATGCCGGACGTTTACTTTTACGTTCGAAAGTAAATAACAATAACATTCATCTCCGGAAGATGCTAAAGTAAATGTCGAATTATCCCTTTGACGTTCGGAAATGAATGGCAATAATAATCAACTTCGTACGATGATAAAATGAATGCCAGATGTTTACTTTTACGTTCGAAAGTAAATAACAATAACATTCAGCTCCGGAAGATGCTAAAGTAAATTTCGAATTATCCCTTTGACGTTCGGAAATGAATAACAATAATAATCAACTTCGTACGACGATGAGATAAATGTAGGATGTTCGCTTTTATGTTCAAAAGTAAATAGCAATAACATTCAGCTCCGGAAGATGCTAAAAATATATGTCGAATGATCCCTTTGACGTTCTAAAATGAATAACAATAATATTCAACTCCGTACGATGATGAAATAAATGCCGAATGTTCGCTTCTGTACGTTCGAAAGTAAATAGCATGTAACATTCGGCTCCGGGAGATGCCAAAATGAATGTCAGATGATTGCTTTTACGTTCGGAAGTGAATAGCAGTAACATTCTGCTCCATAATCAAGATGCTAAAATGAATATCAGACATTTGCTATTTAACATTTCAAAATGAATAACAATAACATTCAGCCGCGTTTGATGGTAAAGTAAATGTCGGATGTCTGCCTTGACGTTCGAATATGAAAAACAGTATAACATTCGGCTCCTTACGATGCTGAAATAATTGTCAGATGATTAATTTCACTTTTGGAAGTGGACAGCAGTAACATTCGGCTCCTTTCGATCATAAAATAAATGTCGGGTGTTTGCTTTTGAATTTGGAGATCGAATAACGGTAATATTCTGCTCCGTACGATCCTAAAATAAGTGACAGATTGTTTCTTTTACATTTGGAAATGATTAACGGTATCAATCGGATCAGTTAAATGATAAAATAAAAAGCGGATGTTTGCTTCCACGTTCGGAAATGATTAAGGATGATATTCAGCTCTGTAAGATCCTAGAATGAATGTCGGTTGCTTGTTTTTACATTTGAAAATGATTAACGGTAACATTCGGCTCCGGAAGGTGTTAAAATACTTGTAAATGGTGGATGATTGCTTTTACAATCAGAAATAAATAACGGTAACTTTCGGCTCTTTACAATGCTAAAACAAATGTCGGATGTTTACAAATGTCTGCAAATGCTCCCACTTTCTCATTTCAAACATAAACTTTGACCACCTAAATAGGCATCAACTGTTATAATAATCTATAAGCCTATTTGCTAAATCTTAGAACTCAGAATAACGGTATAAGATGATTAAATTTTCTATTTATTTATTTTAGATGTGGGTACCGTCCTGTATCACTTCAGTAATACTTAATATTTATTTTTCTATGTATAGGCTAGTAGGACCGATTTAGTTTTGCTTGCTTTTTTTTTTTTTTTTGGGCCACCAAAATAAAAGTTTATGTGGAGCCCTGGCCTGCATCAATGTGGATAAAGTGTCTTGCTGAAGGGCAACTATTGGGCACACCGCTCCAGCTCTCGGCTCCAGAGTAGACAACATACATGTACATTATACATATGTACATGTGGTGTAACTGTAAGTCGGAATTTTCTTCGACTTACACACAAGTCGAAAATTGCCTAAGTCGATGTGTTTTGCTCAGTCCCGAGAAGATCGACTTATGCGAGTTTAAGTGTATACACTGTATGTATATAAGTTTTAAATACCTTCACAGCTGCCAGATAATTTCAAGTGAAAATTCTTACAGGAATGAGAAAGAAATGTTTGAGCTCAGATTAATCATATTGTATGTTGTGGTAGATATAATTGAGTAATTGATCCCTCTGAAAGAAACTGACATGACATCAATAATTATGAAACTGATTTTATAAATGCTTTGACCACCATCTGTTGCTTTGTGGGGATCAGGTATGCCAAGTGGAACAGTTCTAATTTCATTGAATATTGTAATATCTTGGAGTAATGAGTTGACCCATAAAGCTTCCTTTGCCTGTCTGTCATCAGGTGGACAAACTCAAGGAGGAGAATGCCAAGCTTCTGGCTCTCCAGAGGGGCAAGGACATACCCCTTCGGCCCAAGCCCAAGGATCTGGAGTCACTCCCGCCAACGTCAAAGCCGGGCCCCAAGCCAGCTCCCCCCAGCCGACGCCCAAAGTCCATGATCGAGCCGCGGGCATCTCAGAAGCCCTACGCAGTATGGAGACCGGTTGGTTCAAATGCGAAGCCGATGCCCCCTGCCAAGAGTGCTTCCAGTGGGGAGAGTGCAGACACCAAGGACATGGCAAAGGCCCAGAAACTGGCTGCTCCCAAGGGCCTAGAGACCATTAAGGATGATGGACCGGAGGAGATGGTAAGCTGATGCTGGTTTCCATGGAGATGATTCACCTTACTTTATTTCCACTTGAATAGGGCATCATTTCTTCTTATTGGATATTTCTCTGTGGGGGTGTATTTACAGAGCAATCAATAAATTGCAGTGACAGATGTAGTGTAATGGAAGCAGTTATTACCCGATGTTTTCTCCTATTAAAGCTCCATTGCTATTACTAGTCAGTGAATTTTTGGCTGTGTCAATGTGGTCTAAGTTTTGTAATACATATATATGTATCCTTTCCTTCAGAAATTCAAAGAAAATGAAAGTTATGGAATATAATGATGAATGTGTAAATCAAAGGAGACAAAAGATTGGAAGTGAGATCTTAAAATACGAGACTGAGGCAATTGATTTTTGTATAATAATGTTTTTGGGTATCATTCAACTCACATCTTGGCTAAATGTCATTTGCTGTGCGGGTCAATTCGAATGGTATCCCTTGTTGACAGTGGTGACGGATCTGTGGTGGGAAAAATACTCGTTACTGCAGAAATGCGAATGGAATCACAACTTTTCCCGCTCTGCACCGATAGTACGGTCAGTTTTTTGCCAACATCGCTGTCGAGGATAGTCAAAAGTGGTGATTGCCAAAGCTTGAACCAAGATGGCTGACCTGGAGTTTAATACTGTAGAATACCTTGTATGTCTGTGTCCACTCCAGGCTTCCGTGGCTGAAGAGAACAGCGACAGACCGGTCAGTGAGGCGGGCAGTGAGTACGACAATGCCCAGCCGCAACCAGAAGATGAAAGGTGAGCTGAGCAGGATACACTCTTCTTAAAGGGAAGGCAAACCCAAAGAGCAATGTGGATTGAGTAAAAGTATTAGCATTAGTAGAACACATCAGTGAAAATTCGAGAAAAATCGGACTATCGATGCAAAAGTTATGAATTTTTAACGTTTTGGTGTTGGAACCGCTGGATGAGGAGACTACTAGAGGTTATGACATATTAGAGGACAACAATATAAAGAAAATATAAAAGGAATTTCACAAAAATTCCTTTTTCTACCGAAAGACGTCTTGAGTAACCACTTTCAGAAAGCAGGGGGAATAAGTGCTACCCCTCACATATGTCAGTATCAAGTTGAGGGAATGTATAATTTTCTTGAAAAATGAATTTTTACTGATTTCCCTTTATATTTTCGTTATATTGTAGTCCACTCATACGTCATAACCTCTAGTAGTCTCCTTTCCCAGCAGTTCCAACACCAAAACTTTAAAAATTCATAACTTTTGCATCGATTACCCGATTTTCCACAAACTTTCACTGATGTGTTCTACCAATATTACTGCTTTCACTCAATCCACATTGTTCTTGGAGTTTACGTTCCCTTTAAAAGTAACAGAACAGAGAATCTAATTCTGTTTCAAAGGATAAACCTCTTTCATGTGATTCATATTTGTTTGCTTGATGTTTATTGTATGTATCTTCTTTGTCATCTTTCTGTATTGTATGTGACCTTATTACTTTTGTGTATCTTCTGCACTATCCAAAATCACTTTCAGTGCCTGGTAAAATCATCTGATATACATCCAGAGAATACAAATATTCCCTGCTGTCTTTCCTGTGGCATAATCTGTTTTAATGAACTGGATGGGTAAATAGATTAAGAGTAAGTGGCATCAGTTGAGAACCTGTATGGTGCTAAATTCATAGACTTTAGTAGTACTGTACAAATGTATTTCTTGTTATCTGCTGGTAATGCATGAAATGAACCTTGACATTATGTTGGTGAAATCCTGTGTCACTGTCGTTTACACAGCAATGAGAACCCATGTGAATTTGCACTGAATATACCATCTTGACCTCACCCTCTCTTCCAGTTCCCCAATGCCGGAGTCCCCCGCGGTGCCCCTCCCCTCTACCAGCCCCACATCCCCACCGGCAAGCACCTCACCCCTGCCCACCGAAGGATCCCCAGAGCCAGAGGCTGGGGATGGAGCAGAGGAGAAGAGACCAACCCAGGAGGCAGTCGTCGGGACGACGGAGAAGATAACCAGGAAGATTCAGACCTTACTGACTGTAGCCCAGGAAGGCAAAGTTGATAGGTTGGTACTTTGTCTTTTTAGAGGACAGGGTGTCATTTTCTGTTTATTTTCATATTTTGTTTTAAATCAAGCTACAGTCAAACGCATCTATATAGGCCACTTTCATGTATGACCACCAAACACAATTTTCCCCAAGAAAAAAAGTCATGTTAACGACCCTGTCTATAGTGGCCACCTGTCTACAATAGCCACTTTTTTGTCTCCCTTTTGTGGCCGCTATACACAGGTTTGACTGTATTATCTTCTTTGCTATAGGTATCGTTATAAATGTTGGTAATTGTGATGGTAGTTTGTGAAGAGACAATGTTCAATCTGAGAGTTTGAGGAAAACATAGTAATACAGTCATTGTAGAGATAATTTAGCTCATTAGGTAGTATCATAATGATAGCGTCTAACCCCAGGCTGTTCCCTTCTCCATCACTTGGTGTATTGTAAGTCAGCTTCAACTTGTGATTTTACAGGGAGTACTGTAAAACAAGAAATATTCACAGCATGAAATTTTCGAGAATTGGAGCCAACAGACATTTTTGCATCATGAAATTTTTGGGAATTGCAGCTGGCATCCTTTGCATAAGAGTGTAGACTTGTAAGAACTTTCACATGCATTTTAATTTTGCAAATCTTGACTCTCGCAAAATTCACCAAATCAAAGTACATGAAAAGATTTATGGTTTTACAGAACAGTAAATGTAGAAATGGACTTTCTCCTTTTCTCTCTCTCTAGTAAAGAGCAAAAGCAATACAAAAACTAAAAGAAAAAACACAAACACATTCATTTAAGTGGAAATTTTGTTATCCAGGAGGTATGGTTTTGCAATGCTGTGTTTCTTACACGTACTTATATGCTAGTATTTTCTTTGATGCTTGTTATTTTAGTACGTTATGTCCGTGTCTGTCCCATTTCCAGATTTGTGGACTGTTCAGAAAGCATCTACGCTACGGTCACAGACATGGTGGAGCTATTCCCAGATGTAAGTGATATCATAGCTTGTGGTGTGATGATGAATTTTGACTAGAACCAAACAAGAAAAGTGGTAGATTAGTCCCATTCTCTCTAGTTTCTACGGGATAAAACTTTGATATGATTAATTTACCTTATCGTAACCCGTTGAGGACGGTTTGATTTTGCTACAACACACATTTCCCATAGACACCTGCCTGAGTATACTCGGGACTCGTTCACAACGGGTTAAATTATGTGATGGAACAATAGCTACATCGATAGCAACTGATTCTTATGTCAGCCTACCTCAAGATTGAGTTACGATGATAAGAAACTTCATATCTTGGTTTTTAGTAAGACATTCGAACTTAACAAAAAATGAACATGATCTGCTCATTATAGAAACATTTTGATTCTTATTGAAAAGATGATATTTTAACCATCTTCAGAGTTATTGGATATTAATTTGAATCTTTTGGCGATAGCTCACAAAATCTTTTCTCCATTCCATAGTTGTAAGATTAATTTGTAATTTTATGGAGTCTGTCTTGGTTTTCCTCTTTATGTACCAGTGTTTAGAAATCTGTCTCCTCGTTCCTTACTAGTTGTAGATGTAAACATCATTATTGTCAACACCAAATTTTATCACGGGATGTATAAGAGGGAACATAGTCATTCCTATTGGAATGTTTCTGAGCTGCATGCTGTGCTCAGAAATCAGTACTTACTTCTGCTGCTTGCAATTTCGTGTTGCATTTTTACCACTGAATGCAATGTCGAAGATTGATCATATACATCGTCACCATTCTCAGAAACCCAAGTCCGAGGAAGTGAGAGTGCCCCTACGCCTGCTAATCTCCAGCGCCAGCCGTTTGAAAGTGGAGTGCCAGAACGCCATCCCGGCTGACCCCTCGATAGCTCCCGACCTCAAACATTTGATCACTCAGATCATCTCGTGTGCATACGACATTGCCAAGGCAGCGAAGCAGCTCGTAACAAGCTTCTAGTAGAGTTTTTTTTTGAGTCCTCGCATCTATTGAGAACACCCCAGTTTTCCCTTTTTTATTTCTTTTGATGGTTTGAACATGGTCTAGCAGGTCTATAGACCACCCTTTGTATAAAACCAGGCACAGACTTTACTCTCAATTCACCCCTTGATGAGATGTGTATGTGCTTGTGTGTATGTATGCGTGAATGTGTATGCATGCGCGTCTGAACAATCCAGTAGCAGATATTCCAAGCCATGACAGTCTACTTTTCATGTTTTTGAATCATCCTCTGAAACTCTGTGTATGCCTCAAATTCAATCACATCGAAATAAAATGGATGCATGTACATTGTTCGAGTAATAATATTGTTTTCATTGGCTATGTGTTTTTCCTTACACTGTTTAATATTTTGATTATTCATTCTACAGTGTACTTGAGATTTTACCAGAACAGCATTAAGCAGATACATGGGATTGTGTCACTGTTATCGTTGTGATAAGAGAAACTAGCTATTGGACCCTAGATGAATTATAGAAATAGTGTTAAATGTCCTAGTGAAATGTCTTTGAGAGATATGTGCACATTGCATTGCTTATGCAATGCACTCGGCCAGATGTAAAGGACTTCCAAGAACATCGAGCACCATCGAATCCAATCTGCAATGGGCTGGCATCCCATTTTGCACAAAGCTTGCGTAAGAACAGTTCGACGTGGCTTTGACTGTATCACATGTTGTACATATCCTCATGTTCAAAGTCCAGTGCACTTTTAATAGTCCAGTGCACTTTTCATATCCATAAATCAAAGATAGCGAGTGTCAGGTTTTACTCCATTTTGGCACAAGAGACAGTTTTCCTATTATCAGTATTTAAATTTTAACAAATGGGGAATTTCATCGCATAACCCTTTTGGGATGGAAGGCTTGTACAGAATGTTACCATGTAAAGAGCATTCATCAATTTGCTTGGAAATGCGCCATACAGAATACTGTTAATTATTGTTGTTATTTGTACTCTGGATAAAAGTCCATTTTTTTCTTCCTCTTTTGTCTTTACACATTGCTTCAAAAGATCCATGCGTGGTATATTAATACTGATAAGGGATGACTGTGTGAGAGATAACTCTGTATTTACATAGAATTATGTGTTTCACAAGGTAATTAAAAAATCAAAGTGAATGTCAATGTTTCTTGCAGTATATATGCACCTTCGAGCACAATGAAAGTGACCATCTTTGGGGGTAGTGCTCTTTCGGATGTTATCTGGAAAGGGTGAAGAAAGCAACCACAATGTATAGTGTACAATTTTTCTCAGTGGGGGTATTGTATGTGTGTTCATACTGCCGATCCTTTTAGAGACCAGTCTCTCAGTCTGCCGTAGATTTGTAGTCTTCAGATAAATACAGAGGGGTGGTCCTTACCAGTACCTCAAAGCAAGTATTTCTAGGTCATGTCTTCCGTCAAAAGTATGTAGACTATCGTACTCCTTTATTGTCAGTATTTGGTTGTTCTCAAGTTAGCTTTTTATTGTGATAGGACTGTGTCAAGCGCTTGTTGACCCCTATTTTTAAAGACAAGTGCGTCAGAGTTTCATTGGTTGGGTGTGATTATGAAAGGCTTACTTGTGAGTTGTGGGTGGGTATAATAAGGATGTTGAAGTGTGAACTATCAACAGAGTGATGACTGAATATGAAATATGAAAAATGTGATGTAATCGTCTTTGTGTGAATACGAGTAGGTGAAGTTTGAAAGGCCAAAAGTGACTCTGAACATTTATGAGTGCAGTAATCACTATTTGATTTGGTATTATGGAGATGTCATTTCAGCGATTTCCTATACAGTGTTTTCTTTGTATATTACATCGATCGCCACTTGTCTGCAAAGACAAAATTCTCGCCCAACCGTATTCATGGCACCATCTCTAAAGTTGACGGAAGTTGATTTGCAGGCTTTTACCATATACGTGTGTAGCCGAGCAAGCCAAATTTGTTATGTTGTTTCTTGGAGTGTTAATGGTCCAGAGTGGTATAGTTCTAGGCCACAGTGTCCCTGTGTGAAATACCTTACCACTTCAGTGACTATTTTTTTTTTTTTTTACCTAAAAGGTACTAAATGTCAGCTCCCGGGGCAGAAGCTGCTTGTGTTATGAATGACTGGCGTAGTGACAGGATTTGAATGAAAATTATGCATGATTTGCACAAATGTACAGCCATAATTTTACAGAAAATTATTTGAAGTGATGGGTACTTCTAGCTACCAGAAAATACACATCTATCAGCATATCCTGGCATTTCAAGGAGTAATGCGGTATTGCTCTTGTATAGCAAGACAAAGAGAGACAGAAGAACAAGGTAGATCTTTTTAAGTGTGAACCATGGAAGACATTGAGTGTGGATGCCATCTCAAGGTAGCTAAAAATTATAGGAGCAGCATAACGTCGCTGGGGCGACAAGACCTCGTATCTACAAAATGTCAAATGTTCAGGAGAACAAAAAAACATGGCAGCCAAAGCACAGTATCCAATGGGATAGACATTCCTTTGACATGCCATGGTGGCTTCATTTTTGGAGTAAGACATCTAGGATTTGGACAGGACATCACTTAACTGATTATCTGACCATTAATCCAAAAAAGTCATTTTCACCAAAATTGCAGATACAAGGTCTTGTCATCCCAGCGACGATAACTCAATAACTGTGTTTAGGTCTGCATCATGCAGTATGCTTTGCACACTGCTGTGTCGTCATGGAAGTATTCGTAACTCGAGATAAAAATGGTATGATTTGGATTGAGCTGTGTTTATTGTATGTAATGTGTACATAAGATATTCTTTTTGCATCTTGTAAATACTTTTATATGATACTGCTCTCTTTTGCATATTTATTATTCGTTTGTCATGCATACTTTGCCTTAGCTGTACAGCCAGAAAAGAAAACAGTTATAATAATAACAAAAGGAAAAGTTGAAGATTTTAAAGCATTGCAAATGGAATTGTAGTGTGAAAATGCATGGTTATTTCTTTGGATATAGGAAAAGAATACAATGTATTACATGGATTTGAAGTATGTGGAAAAAATGTGATTTTACGAAACATGGCTGTTCGTGGTATTTGATACATACATTAACAGCATTTCTAGTTTTACATTAACGTCAAATTTTGACAGTTACCAGTAGTTTGATGAATGTATACACTGTCATAAACTCTTCCCAAGAACTAGGAAAGGAAATAAATCTTGATATAAAAAGGAAAAAAAAATCTAGATCAGATGTAGTCATAATTTGTTGTATGAATACATGTAATCATGGTGAAAATACACTAGATAATACTTGTACATCATCCCTTGTTTTCATTTCCCCTCACCCTCTTCAATTTACCAGCAAAAAGAGGAAATGAGCAAGACAAAAAGAAGAGGCAAGTTGGAAAAGTGCGTAAGAATGTCAAACCCCATCCACTTGTATGGTAATGTTCCACCTATCAGTATGGATTATGTTTGTAATTCTGAAGGTTCATTAATCAAAATATTTGTGGCATCATTCGTAAAGTTTGTAAGTAAAATCACTCCAAAGGTTCATTATTTTGAAGGTTTGTTTTATATTCAAATATGAGAGAACATAAATTTTGTTAATCCAAAAACAAAATAGTGTTTATAATTTTGAAGCTTGTTTAGTCCAAAAATGAAATACAGTTTAATCCAAAAATAACAAAAAGGTGTGTACTACTGAGCCGTTAGAATTACATACATGTACCTTGTTTTCATTTTCAGATCAATGAACCTTCGGAATAACCAATATCCAGAATAACAAACCTTCAGAAAAGCAAACTGTAACAATCAGTATAGCCGTATTTACTAGATTGAAGTGTTGTGCTTGCACTATTAAATCCCTCAACTTCTGACAAACAAATGGCAGAAAAAAAGTGTGGCATACATTTTCTTGTTTAGATGAATCTGATTTGGCTTTACAGCTTACATGATGAAAAATCTCTTACATAGATTTTAACCCCTACCCCTTCCCTTTCCAGATAAAAGGGGCATGCATTGATATCAAAGAAACAGAAACCAAGAAGAAAGTCAAACAAGACAGAAAAATAGAGTAAATTTGTTATCAGTATTCACTGCATATACACTAAATTTGATATGATTTACAGCTTTCTTGGGGGATGAATATGAAGGATGAAAGCAATAGTTGTGTACCGTGGTTTATGCCACGCAAACCTACAGTATAATACGTACAATGTACTGAAATCTTGTCCGACTTGGAAAAAAACTTGCACTTAGACTGTTACATATTACATCAGTTCACAACAACAGTCCTGGGCTTTAAAACAACACACAAAATATACATTGTATGCAGGTATACTGGATTATCAGTTAATTTCAAAGATAATTATACCACATCTCAGAGGGAGGGGGAGATATTTTATCAATGATTTTAATGAAATTTACACAATCATAATAATGGTCAAAAACATATACTTGTATAATTCAATCTTAAATGACATATTGAAGAACATGTGTTTAACTGTAGCTGCTTGCCGTACATATGAGGAGCAATGCTTTCTGATCATCCGGAGTAAAATTGATATTATAGAAAACCTTGTGGACATACGGTACACCAACCACCTTAACCACATTAGTGTTGAGTGCAACTCAGTTTGGTACCATACACAAATTACGTACCATGTACTGTAAAAGTACTGTAAAATTTTTTGCCCTCAGCCGCATATTTCTAATTCGGCAGAATCAAGACATCAACTACTGAAACATATGGCAAGCAAAAATATTTGCCTGCTTTTATTTTCGCGCTAGTTTCTGGTTGCGCAAAATGTGCGAAAATTTCAACACCGTGAAAATTTCAACTTTTACAGTAACGTAACCATTCTTCTGCATTTTTTCCCTATACTTGCAGATAATTTGCATGGCTTGTAGGAAGCAAACACTGCCTCTATGTGTCAACATGGTGTCAAGAATCCATTGTATTCCTGTGCTGGAGCTAAACACAACATGCATATTAATGAAACACTTTCTCTCACTGCAGTGCTACACGTAAGTGAGCAATGAGTACAAGTCATATGGCCCTACGGCACTAAAAAGGGGAACATGTGATTAGATTGTAATTGTAACTCCCAGATACAAAATGTTGGTCCTTCTAGGTCAAATCGATTTCTACACTTGGATACCAAGTTACCTTTGATTCTTTTCTCTCTCTCTCTCTCTTTTTTTTTTTAATCCAAATTGCATTGCAATCAACTGCAACTCAAAGTTTTCTGAACCGGGGCTATGGTCATCTTATAAAGTTTAGTAAAATGTGTCAAATCAAATGCATTTGCAACATAGCTGACACAACATGCACTTGGATAAATTGTGCTTTGATATCCTTGTAAGATTCCCACTCTCTTTGTTTAAAGGGATGGTACAGTATTGGTGAAGATGAGAATTGGGCTTTTAAAGGTCCAGTTTACCTTTGGGAGCAGTGATTTCAAAAATTTTCAAGATATCATATTTGATGCATATGTGTAGGTCTGTTGTATCATAAAACATCATACCTTATGAAATATTTGCAATAAAACCTAAAATGTAAGGAGATATCAGGGTTTTTCTCAATAAACCGTAACTGTATACGGTTTAGTCTGGAAAAATTCTTATTACAACTATTGTTCACATTTTGTGTATTTAACAACACTTAACATCGATTATACAGATTCAAATTTTGACAGTGGTTGTTTCTATCCCTAACTCACATTTTAGAACTATTTTATAGCACTAATGCTTTCATCTGCAAATGGTAAATTATGCCTTTAACTTTCAACGAGATACCAAGAAAACACTTATGATATAGTACAGAGCATACCATTTTAAGAGGAATTGAAAGTTTATTTGATGAAAATCGGGTTTGGAATGGCTGAAACATCCAAAAAACAAAGTAAAACAAAGCGATCGTAATAAAGTGTGGGTCCCACACTTTACTAGAATCGCCCTTTTCTGGATATCTCAGCCCTTTCAAAACCAATTTTCATCATATAAACATTGAATTCCTCATAGAATTACATGCTCTTTCATATTTCATAAGAGGTTTCTCATTATCTCACCAAAAAATGTTAGAAACCTGAAATTAGGTCTCAACCAAAACTGTACAATCCCTTTAATGAAATTTTCCTTATCTCTTCTGTTTTATGCTTACCCTGAGGCAATACTGTATACATTACTGTAATACTGACTGAACCCCTCTGTATTATACCACAGATTAATAAAAAAAAAAAATATTGATAAGAAAACATAAGCATAACTTGATTTACATATTTGTATTTTGATATTTGTCATCTTGTATATTTCAAGTTTTGTTGACAATTGTTATACACGTGCATAACACACAAGACACACACCCCACATCATACACCTGCACACACACACACACACACACACACACACATTGTCTCTTTCTTTCATTCTTTCTTCAAATTTTGTAAAATGATATCAAAGTCATTCACAAAAAACAACAAATGCACACAAAAATCCAATCCAAAGGAAATAACTATGTAGTCAGGTTGGAACTTGTTCCAGGGTTTAATAAAAAAATTAGCTGGATTCTTTCTTTTTCATGTTTGAGAGGATTGCTTCAAGATGAAGTGGCCAGAAGATGAATTGGCATTTCTCGTTCAGCAGGTAATCACAAGTATGGCTCAGTCTGTAGTTTCAGCACTGAGTAATGAACAGTCTTTTGATTACCAGATGGTGAAGGACACTATCCTCCAGTAATACGAGTTGATCCCAGAGGCATATCAAAGATTTCACAATTTGAGGAGAAATCAATGGGTAACTAGTATCGAGTTTGCTTGTAGGGAGGCGATTGGTTTTGTTCGTTTTGTTTCTTGAAGGTTGATCAAACATATACAGCCTTGAGAGAGGTCATGCCCATAGGGGAATGTAAAAGATGTATGCCAGAGAAAATTTTGACACATGTTAATGATCATGCCATTTCAGATGTGAAGGCTGCTACCATGCTTTCCTCCCCTATGGAATCAAAAAAAATTTTTTTTTTTTGTATTTTTCGTCAAAGATGAATTATTTCATGTTCTTGACTTCACGATTACACATTTCATTAGAATTACATGTATGAAAGCATTCACACACTTGGTTCTATTTGAAAATGCTCTAGTCCAAACTCGAAACTATAATTCTAAAAAAATGATGTATTTTTGTTTCCTCTCAGCAAAATAGACAAAGGTTATCATTTCCAAAACCAAACTTTAATAGCTGTCCCCTAGTATATATCACGCCATGTAACAACATGAACAGAAATCTAATGTGTTTTGTAAGTGAGCTTCTTGGTCTCTCATATATTTTGCTGATTTCTTTATCAGTAAAATCAATATTGCTACTACCATCTTTCATTTCCAAACAGTAAAATTCTTGGAAATCTTTGACAAAATGTTCATAAATGATCTGCCAATTAAATATCCTCAAAATTTGTCTGACCAGAAGTACTTAACTCTGTATCAATAGTTGAAATGCCAGTCGGCTAAAATTTGATGCAGCCTGTTGACTCTTCCCAACTTGTTGGCATAACAAAGAAATTGTTCATTTTAAGAAAACAATTGACTTTTTTCCCCATCATGTCAAGACTGTGACATTGTGAATGTGGAAACTGATTGGACAAGACTGCACACATACACAGTCATATACACCTATTTGTTTATGTATGTACCCAACCACTGCATACATTGTGCACATTAATCAGATAATTGCAAGCAGAATGGGCTGTTTTATAGTTTGGCTAAATAGTATTGTAAATATGGCAGATTTTGAAGTGATCATACTCTTGTGATTTTCACACATCAATGGATATTCTTGACATAAACAACTCACAAAAATGGTGTGATGTATACAATAAAATAACTGAACCAGCAGCAATATTTGGAATGAATTGTTTTGGCAATACCAATTAGTCCTGCATACAATCCTGAGTCCTCTCCCTTTCCATTAAAAAAGAAAAAAAGAAAAAAAAAGTGGTCTCTTTGAAAATGAGGATATTGATTCTGCTCTTTGTAAATATTGCTAGACTAAAAACAAAACAAAAATAAATATTCTAGCAACCGTGCTGGTGAGGGATCAGATTTGACAGAACTTCAAATAATTGGCAACTGGCAATGTGAAGAAAATCAAGCAAAGTAAAACAACTCAGACTGCTTGATAGAAGCATACAGAAATAGAGGACAGAAGTAATACCACTAAAAAATGTTTGTATTTTTTCCCCTATTTTTTAACCTCAAGGATAATGTTCTATGCCACAGTTTTGGCTGTCTTTTTGTCTTTTTTTGAATGGTGCACTGATCTCATGATTGAGAAGAATTTGATAAGTGATCCCCTCATTTTTATTTTAGGGTCTAATTCCCCATCTTCAAAATTCAGCATCCCTACATAATTTTAAAGAAAAATTGGAATCAGAATCAGAATACTTGTACATTGCAAAGCTTGTAAGTCCCATGGCAAGCCTTGTCCAGTGACAGTCTTCCACTAACCACTGTGATGTTGATCAGTCAATAATTGGTCTACAGACACTTTGTGGTGTAATTCACTGTGTGGAGGAATGGGACGCGCTTAAGGCACTCCTATCTCCCATGGACTGGCAGCTAGAAGTGCGAAATTGCCTCATATGCCATCATCCTGGCAAATATCTGGCAATGCTGGCAATACAAAGTCACATCAACCTTGCATTTGTCATCCAACATCAAGGTACAAGATTTGGTCTGTGTTTTCCGACAGACATGCATTTCACAGCGCCTACATCTCTCCTGTGCGGTCACCTTATCGACTGGAACTGTCTCTTAACAGTAATTTTTCATACACCCCACTCGGCAGTGTCTGCGAAACAGTCAGCAGTGGGAGGTATCAGAGAAGGTGGAAGATCCGGCACATGCTGCAATTCCTCTGGTAGCGTGAATTGGAAGTTACTGAAAATTGCTGTGTTGTCATTCGTGCTGCCTCCCTCTCCCGCTACGGCAGTCATGCCTCCTTTGCTCCGCCTCTTTGCTCTCTTTGAAAGCCACTCTTCTACTGTGGGTTCTGGCTGGCTTGCTGCCAACTCTCTGGCTGCTTTCTCAGCTTCTTGTTTTGCTTTGATTTCTGCATTGGAAAAAAAAAAAATCAATCAGCCAAACATGTCAGACTTTACCATTCTCAAGATAGCAGCAGGCACTGTTCAAAATATGTCACTTTATTCAATAGGTACTAATTAGAGAGTGACAATCAACAGCCAACTTTTTATTTTATTTTTTATTTTTTATTTATTTTTTTTTTTTTTTGGGGGGGGGAATAAAGGCCCTATAACAAAAGTTTTTAAAAGTTGTTTGACAAAATAAAGGTGCACTGTGTGCAACAATTCATACCACCATATTTCCTTCAAAGAATGTAAATTCTGAATACGTAACAAGCCTAATATCAACTGGCCTATACTTTGTGTGAATACACGTTTACTTCAAATAAACCATCTACATGTAATAATAAATAATGATTGTGAATTTACATTGCACAGTTTCTATGAAGCATATATACACTCAACTGCGCATAACAATAAGATATGTATATGGATTAATAAATACCGCATGAGAAATACAAAACTAATATTTCTAAACATGTTTCATTTGGGAAAAAGAAGGATATTTCATTCACTTCTACTAAACTGTGACATTCAAGCACTACGGAATTTAGCAAAATTAGGCTAAAACTCCCGGGCTGGTCAATAGACAGAAAAATTGTAAGAATACGATTCAGATGGGATTTCATCAAAACATAAAAGTCTCAATGACAAGAGCACACACACAATCACAAATGTAGATACTGTGTAAGCAAAGTATTATTACAAAAGAAAATCAAATGGTTCAGCTTATCAGAACTTTGTACTCACTATTTCGAAGTGTCTCTTCCATCTCTGCTGTCAGATGGGAAAAACGACAATTGCCTTCAAAAGGGCAGAAACCTGGAAAATAAAATGAGTCATGAAATGTATGAGAAAAAAAAAACTACAAAAACAAATCATGCTCTTGTACAGCATCAACTTTCTGTGATAAGGAGCCAATTATGCAAGTACAGAACTCTGTCAACACTTAGATCTTTAAACTTTAGAGAATGACTGAATGAAATTTTGAGGAAAAATCAGACTATAATCCGTTCAGTACTAGTGACTTTTTACAGTTTCAGTGCAGTCACGCACTGCTGGATGAGAAAAGAAGACCACAGTTTATGATGTCACATGCATAGAACAATGTTTTAATTAACTAACAGGCTTTTGTAATATGTCATTTAGATTACTGTAACAGTTTGTTGTATAATATCTCAGACTCACAGTTACATAAACTCCAGGCAATTCACAATGCAGCCGCAAGATTGATCACCCGCACGAAAAAGGATTCTCACATAACCCCCATTTTGAAGCAGCTCCATTGGCTTCCTGTTCAGTCACGTATAGTTTTCAAGATACTGTTACTGACTTATCAGTGCCGCCATTCATTGGCACCAGAATATCTCAGTAAGTTCTTGGTCAGGAACGCTCCCTCTCGTAATTTAAGATTAACTCAGAAAAATCTTCTCCAATGGCCTGCTATCACAACAAAGTTTTATGGTGAGCGATCTTTTGCTCATGCTGCTCCCACACTGTGGAACGCTGTTCCGTGTTATGTAAAAGAAGCTCCCACAGTGTTAAAGTTTAAAAACTGCTCTCAAGACATTTCTGTTCAAAAAGTATTATGAATGAGTTTGGTTCTGCATTTATGGTTCTGCATTTATGGTACACACATTGTACACTACATTTCCTCTTTCTACTTTCATTCCTCTCCTTTAAAACGCATAGAGACAGGCCACGGTAGTGATATGCACTGAGCACTGTGTTATTATTATTATTATTATAGCTCCATGGATACACTTTGTCTGCAAAAAAAAAAAAAAAAAAAGAACAAGAAAAAAAAAAGAACAAGAGAGAGGGAGAGAGGGGTTGCATTTTATGCAATCAGACCGGAAAACGATTAACAGTTATATATATTATTTTTTTTTAATACCAACACAACAGTTGAGTTATCTGTGAAAAATGGTTCTTGCCAGCACATCCACCTGACAGCAGCATATTATTTGGTAAAGATTTAACAAGACAGGATAGCTACAAATTAGTTGAGAATGTACACCAACTCATTCTTTAATATACTCATTCATTCATTCATTCATTTTTCTTTCTTTCATTCATTCATTCAATGACAATGATGAATCATCATCATGTATTCACTCTGTTATAGTGTTAAAAGTTTACGTACCCGTTTGTTGAAGCTTTTTACATGGAAGTTTTGCCTTCTCTGAAGCCAAAACATCTTCTGGTTCTGCAATGAGTAAGAATACATGAATATTAAACAAACACAGTTTCATGTTCTAAGTGAGTAAAACCTGTTACTGGAGTAAATTATTTATGTTACGAGTTTAATTAATAGAGCCTAGTTAGTTGTAGGCCGGGCCTACCATTGCTTCATTGCTGACATAACCAGCACGAAAGGCAAAGAGTGGGACTCAACAGAGAGCGGCTATACTTAGGTCTCCAATTTTACCTCTGAACTGGGCATAATGAAGCTTCCTAAGACGTTCATGAACTACACCTCGGATATGCTTCTTCCTATTTTCAGGATTATCAGCAAAGAGTTTATCACAGTAGTCGCAGTAATATCGTTTGCCCATTTTCCACAACTCCTTTTCTCTGTTGTTGTTCGGCAGTCTCTCAACTTAGCAGTTTGTGTTTGCTGCTCTCAACGTTGGTTGATGGGTTAACCATGATAAGGTACAACTGGGGGCATTTCATGAAGCATTTTGTCCGACAAAGTTGTCGGACAAATTTGCTCTCAGCCAATCAGATGCAAGGATTTCAGTAGCTTGTAACAGTTTGTCAGAAAAATATCAGACCAATCTGCTTCATGAAATGCCCCCTCCCCCCAGGTTTCGAAATAGAGAATAATGGATCCACACCACTGATTTCTACCTATAACTAGAGATCTATAATCTATCATCGAGTGCAGATCAGCTCAGTGGTCCACATCTGCCAGCCCAAGCTCCTTTTTTTTTTTATCTTGTTGGTTAAAAAAAAAAAAAAAAAAAAACTGAAATAAATCAGGGGAAAATTGCAAGGAATAAGCCATACAAGCCTGTTTAAAACTAATTAGGTGTGGTTGGTGAATGAGAGTGAATCTCTCCACAAAATACACCTTTTGGTGAGGCTGGACACGCTTTCTTTTGTTGTTATTACATGTATCAGTCTGACATGTATTATCATTCTTTTGAACACGTAAACTTTAGCCTTAGGATGCATGGATTTCTCCAGTGATACCTTAAAGGGACTGTACAGTACTGGTTGAGGTAGGGATTCATGTTTTGAACATTCCTAAGTGAGATAATGAAAAGCCTCTTATGAAATATGAAAGAGCGTATAATTTTAAGATGGATTCAACGTTTATTTGATAAAAATTGGTTTTCAAATGGCTGAGATAGCCAAAAAAGTGCTAATAATAAAAGGCGACATGCCCCAACTTTATTAGTATCTCTTTGTTTCATTTTGTTTTTGGATATCTCAGCCATTTCAAAACCGATTTTCATCGAATAAACTTTTGATACCCCTTAGAACTGCATGCTCTTTGACATCTCATTGTAGTCATAGAGTGGTTTCTGAATATCTCGCAAAACGTTAAAAGCTAAATCTTCACCTCGACCAGAACTGTACACACCCTTTAAACATACCAAACAACGACTTACGTTTTAATTTACACTTTCAGATAATGGCCGTTGTTACGCCATGAATACTTTTTTTACTTTTTTTTTTTTTTTTTTTTTACAATAATGAGAAGTACATGTACATCTCAGCATTTAAGATAAGTAATGAAGATGGTGGACACTGATGATGATGACGATGGTTATTATATTGGCTGATAATCGTGTTAACATAACAAAAAACAACACTTTTTCATCAACAAGACTGGACCTTGCCGCTGCCACTTGATGTTTGTTATGTCAACGGAATGATATTCGTTGACAGAGGGGGGGGGGGGGGGTGATACGGATAGATACTCGTGTCCTAAAGCGAATTGCGATGCTATCTGACTAAAGAAATATTAGTGTAGTGCATTCAGAATTTGTATGTTTCCTCAATCAAAGTATGTGTGGCTGAATAAAGTGCTGGATGTAGCAGGAGAGAGCGTTGACTAAATCATGCAGTCTGATTCATCAATGGGGATATACTGCTAAATAAAGAAAATGACAATTTCTCAAAATACACGATGAAATATGGATCGCCTATATACCACATCGTATATTGTTTATGTAAATAAACACCTTTCTCGAATAATAAACAAAAGAACAGAGCATACAAAACTGACTATGAATACAGCACTGCCACCCGCTGCTGGCTAAGCATGCTAGACCGCTCTGTAACTTCAAGTAATAATACCCCCCCCCCAAAAAAAAAAAAAAAAAAAAAATACAGTGTAAAATTATAATCATCAACTCAACAACAACAACACACACACATTATACACACAAGGTGATTGGAACACTTTTTACACAAAAGTGTATTTACCGTTTGTATCTCATAAATGGATGTAAATGGTCAGCTTTGGTATTTATTTTAATGAATCCTTCATGATCTTGAAGTAAATTCACGCATCAGTTCAAATGTAAACTATCAATTATCTTTATAACCCTTGACCTCTGTAGTGCCTTCACATCATGAATGAAGTGGAATCAACATGTTAAAAAAAAAATAAAAATCATGTTATGGTTACCCAAATAACCAGCAGGGTAATCAGCGTGCTGAGAACCAGAATTTTAATAACTTATGCAATTACCATGTATGGGCATGTAGCCATATACCTGTCATATTATTATGCACGAACTGCGAACATGGGTATTAGAAAAATAGAATCACCACTGTCTTTTACTTAACATGAAAATTTGCAAATTTCAATTTACAATCTACACCCACCCCCACAAGAAAATGAAAAAATAAAATGAAAGATCTATCGAATACAGCATACTACCTCCACATATAATGCTGTGAACTGTGTCAGTTATAATAATCACTCGTAAACGTGACCCTGCACCACAAAACAAACAAAAAGTCGCCAGACATGGATTTTCAGTTAAGGGCAGATTCTGAAAGAGCAGACTCTAAGCTTTAATGTGGTGTAGAACTCAATTCAAATGGATTCTCTTAACCTACATAAATATTGGAAAGAAAGCCCACACTCTGGAAAAGTTGAACTGAGAAAAGAGGCTCTGAAGTACAGGGTCTATTCAAGCGCTTAATCGTTACTAAGTCGTGCTACCTGTACCATGAATGGGACAAAAAACATGGTGTAAACCACTGTAGCAACAACAATGAAGGGATTATCAGATTAAGCTTAAATTAAGCATGATATATTAACACATTCTGTCAATGATGAATGTCAACTTTCAAAGCAGTAGCAACATCCTTTCAAAAGTTATTGGAGTTGAAAGTGAAGAGTGTGCAAAGGATTTTCAAGAAATGAAAAGGGACCTCTAAGAAAAACCTGGTCACACTACTCTATCAAAAAAGGGGTTGTGGAGAAACTGCTGAAAACCCACTTTACCATTCAATTTATGATCCCAAACTTAAGAATAATATAGAAGAAGAATAGCTCTTTCAGAAAATACGGAAAAATCAAAATGGACTTGGTTGACCAGTTTCACCTTTCTTGAGTCCTCACGTAAAATCAAGGGGTGCGACTTTTTGTTTATTTTGTGATGCACGGTCACATATTTTAACAGGCTGCCGTAATCACAGCCAAAGCATAATAATTGAACAAGGAAAAATACATGTTGATAATAATATGTTTGCAATTATGCTAAATGTATTTATTACAACATCACCGTACAAAAGAAAGCTACAGCATTGTTTTGAATTAACCTAAGCCTAGGGAACGCTTTGACCTGAATACAAGAAGCCAACTTCCACTCCTATTTCGATATGGTTATATAAAGCAAGCAGAAATGAACGTTTGTACAAAACAAAGTAAAAAAAAAAATGCACAAGTACATGAAATTCACCTTCCCCACGAGGGCACTGTGCCGCACCTCCACATCATAGGATAAGGTTAAGACGTCGATGCTTGCTCGATGTCCTGAGAACCATCATAATAAATATTATAGAAGTTATACAAATTGAATGTATAAGCATGAATGACTATTCCCTTTTTGGAACCCAAGATGTACACCAAATGGTGCAGTTCACTCTGTGTTCTAAACTTTTGATAAAACTTTTACCATGGTGCAGTGGTGAAGTTCTTGACCACTATTTATATAGATGGCAAAACACTAAAATGGTGTTGCATCAGACCATAGTACATTGCACATGCTTGCCTATTGTCGACAGTGATCCCCCTTCTCTTTAGAAACTATCCATCTGCAGTACTTCATTTTCTTTCCTCAAATTTTCTCCCAAAATGGTCACAAAATGTTCCGTGACGATATACTTTAAATGAATACACTTGAATCAACCCCAAAGCATAAGCAAACACATCGCATTCGATCTTCTACAAATGAGACACTATGATTTACCAAACGTAGCTTCCTATTTTTTGTCATGCTTCATATGTGTGTGTATATATATATTATATATATATATATATATATATATATATATATATGTGTGTGTGTGTGTGTGTGTGTGTGTGTGTGTGTGTGTGTGTGTGTGTGGTTTATTTTCTCTTCTTTTCTTTTCCTTGCTCTTCTTTTAATTCCTGTGTTATGTGATTATTGTAGACTCTGTCATTGCACTTGTAAATGTTTTCAATGAGTACATTGTATTTTTATTTCTGATGTTTTGTGTACTTTGTCTATCATTTTGTACTGTAAATGTGGTATGTATACCCTGTAGAAGAACAGCTGTATTTTGGAAATACGGCGAAACGGGCAATTCCCCGTTTCTTCGTGCCGTATTTATGATATTTCTTGCAGACTGAAAATATCTTATCTGAATACGGAAATAAAAACAATAGTAACAACCCCCATTATCCCAATGGAAATTTCCTCCCCCAAATACTTTGATCATTGAACTAAACACTTTCGATCTGGTCTGACACCGAAGCAATGTAATCGTGGGAAAGGACTTCTTTTCTCGGAGTCAGTATTGTACAAACACAAAACAGTCATACTTTTAATAAGAAAAATAAAACACAACATGCGCACTGCACATTTATACAAATATGCAAATTTACTGTGACCAAAATGCCATGAATGTGGATGTCGCATAATACGCAGAAATATAATGCAGTTTAAGCAAAAGGAACCATGTCTGGTTCTTTTACAATACAATACAACTTCCTCGCTGATAATTTTGTTACAAAAGAAATCTTCAACAGGTGATTTCGTTTCTAATGAATTTGACATAAGAGTAAAATTTTGGGTGATTTTTGTATCAAAATTACTAAGTTGTTTTTTTTTTTTTTTACTTTTTCTTTTTAAACAGAACCAGACATGGTTCTTTTTGGATGCACCATAGCAAAAAAAAAAACAAAAAACAAAAAAACAAAAAAACACACACACACACACACAAACGACCGTTGCCGTTACAGCGCTCGGTGTACCGAGGCCTTTAACCCTGTTTGCATATTTTCCGTTCAAAACATAGCCATTACCGTAGCTCATGAGGTCTTTTTATCTATAGCCTGTCCGAGTTTGCCAATTCATCGGGAGGGGGGGGGGGGGGGATTTCATGAAGCGTTTTGTCAGACAATGCCCCCTGGAATCACTGCATGACTTTACACCAGCTACGCAAAATGTATGTTAGGTCATATGTTCTTTCCATAACATGGTTTATTTTGCTCTAATGTTTTTCTTACCTTCGCTGTTTAGGATGTTTAGTAACCTTCGAATCCCCCACCCCCTGACAACCCCCTAACAGAATTCTTGAATCTCATGCGAACATTTAAGCGTTTTTTAAGAGCAACGTGGCTGTCGAACTAAAGAGGGGTTTATGGGTGTCTTCCCTCTCGATATGATAATCTCATTGACCTTCCTCAGAAAAATAACATATTATGTCCAAATGTGAAATAAGCAGCTGAAGAAGTACACTTGCCTTAATTGTTTTCTTTTCACATTCTGGCAACCTTTGCATCTCATAACAGCCCCATCTCACTGCAGCGTTTTAGGAGCCAACAGCAAATTCGCCTCCTCGCAAAATCAAGTAGATCAAACAGTCCAGATACAGATGGTGATAAGTGCTCATTGCAGAAACTATTTGTATTCGGAATTTTTACTCCGCTGTCCTGTAACCTTTGCATCTCATAATCGACTCAAACATAATATATTATGGCCGTGTACACATTTTAAGAGCCATGACTAACCCGTCTTGGTATTGCTTTACGAGATTTCTCCGTTATATAATGGAGTTAGGCGATTTCTGCACCAGTTCTGACAAGATAGATTCACTCTACGTTTTAGTGTATACAACAAACACGATAACTTTTAGGAGAGAGAGATTTACTCATGCAATTGAAAAACAAAACAAAACATATTTTTCTTGTCATCCAGACCATTGCACCTGGATTTACGAAATGCACCTACATAATAGGTTCTTTGACAACAAGGAAAACCGACTAATCTGGCTTGGGTAATCTTTTATTTCCGCTAGCCGTTCATGAGTAGGTAAAATGGAAGAAAGGCATGTTCAGTTTTTTTTTTTTTTTTTGAAATGTGACCGGTGATTTCGAAACAGCGAAAAAGCAACGTATACGGCCAAATGCGCCGTAATTATAGAAAACACGTTGCAAGCTTTGCTATATACCACCCCCCCCCCCATCTTCATTCCCTCTCTCTCTCTTTCCTATAGATCATTATCTGTCTGCCACCTTTACATGTATTTCTATAGTACTGTTATCCATCCACCCGTCTATCTACCAATCTTATATCTATCTTATCTATCTATCTATCTATCTGTCTGTCTGTCTTTCTTTCTTTCTTTCTTTATATCTACCTGTGTATAATAGTGAATTGTATAATAGATGTATGTGCACCTTTGTGTATATCTATATACATCTATACCTAAATCTATCTATCTATCTATCTATCTATCTATCTATCTATCTATCTATCTATCTATCTATCTATCTATCTATCTATCTATCTATCTATCTGTTTGTCCTTATCACCCTGCCGCAGACTATATTCCATGTAGCCACAACATATTGAAGATAAATTTACAATGTGCCCCATGAGATCTGCAATAATTATTTTACAGACGAAGGGATCTTAACATACTTTGAGAGTTAATCTATTCTGCTGATTTCATAAATATTCTGTTAAAAATTATAAGAAAACATACAAGACGGTCTGTTGTGTTCAGTAAGGAGTAGTGTTTGATAGAGGGACGCAAATAAATCAGTTTGGGGATTTTGTTTGTCTACTTAATAGTGGTCATACAGTGTCGGTTCTTTAATACACCACCTTCCCTTTCGCTTTGACAGCGGGGAACTCTGTACTGTATGTCCTTCCTTGGGGTAGACCGGATAAGAGCCGTAGTTCACTGAGATATGGGAGGCTTGAGGATAGAAATAAAAGCAACAGCAACAAAAACAACAGCATACAGTGACATAGCCATATATACATAAAAATTATTGACGCCCCCTCTGACTTTGGATTACTAGCGTCGCCGCCGGCTTGGTGCAGTTCTGCTTCTGACCGGCTGACTTCGGTTGAGCTGGCTCCCTCCTGTAAAACCTACCAATAAAAAAAAAATTGATAACAATCCCACGGCACACACCACCATAAACATGGAGGGAAAATTATCTCTAGCAGATACCATAGATACACATGTGCACAAACACACACGCACACACACACACACTCTGAAGTACAGCTATATCTGTCAGTATTTTGGTGAGCATTTTCAGTTGAGGAGCAAACCATCGGTAAAACTATTGGCGATTGTTGCAAATCCGCTATCCCCAGTATATTTGCACAACATTTTTGTCTCGGCTTTTCGAAATAAGCATTTGTGTGAGTTATCATTGCCATCAAAAGGTATGACCATTCTTTCATTTGGCCTTACGTAATATTTCATTTGTGTGAGTGACTTCAGGCCTGGTCACTCAGTGATTTTTGTTTTTCTCCATCTGTTCTGCTTTGATATGAATGATGGTACAGTCATTTAGCAAGCTCTATCCTGACAAGAACTAGCCCTTGTTTCGTCTAGTCTTCTTACGCTGTCTTAAGAAGAACTTTGATGAATTCCTTCCTCGGGTGAAATGTTCTCAATGGTCTATAGGTGATCGTTCACCACCTTTTTCATCTTCTTGGAACCACATTATACCAGTATCTAGATCACGGTTCTTCAGGCTTTTTTCTTTCTTTTTTTTTAAAGGGGGACAAGGGTGTAATAATCGCTGAGAAGGTTACTGCTTGTCAGCGAATATAACTGTTAGTCGTCTATATAAATGTAAGTTTTACGTTATTGGGTGTTATGTTTTTGCCCTGCTAATGGAATAGCATAGTGTTTGTAATTTCATTTAAAAAGAGGCACGAGAAGAGATGGTAATGGTTATATCCAGGCCGGTATTCCGTCGTCATCAAAATGGATTATGTTACAGAAGGATTCGAGGAAGATTGTTTAACAGTTACTGTAAAATTGGTACATCTTTGTTGTTTGTTTGTTTGTTTGTTTGTTTTTGAAAGGATGAAAGGAGCTGTGACGATCGAGCGCTTTGCAGCCTTCTTGCTGACGTGCTGCGAAAATCTCATCCACGGTGGCATCATATTTGGCTGGCCCTCCCTCGTCTTCGTCCTGAAGGACGTTGGATATTTCAGCCAGGCCTGCTCCGACACCAGCGAAAACGATGATGACCTTGAAGCACCATTCACCACCACAGTAAGAATAATCTAAGGATTATTAAAAAAAATGTCTCCACCTACTGATTTCCCAAAACTAAAGTCTTCATCCTTACATGCTGTGTACATCAAAATGGCAATTAACAACTGATATGACTAAAAGTTGCCAGTAAGGTATTCGGACATCCCTTAACTTTCTTTTCATAGTCATTGAGAGCAGAGCAGACCTGCCTTGAAATGTCTTTCATATAAATGGGAAACATTTGTGTTGAATAATCTGGCAACCACTGAAGGCTAATGTTATTTACCTTTCCTAACTTGAAGCTGAAAGTTATCTGTGTTTAATAGTGTTTGAGGCCTTACAAAGTTTGCAGGCAAGTGGTTCGTTTATAGAACTTTATATTGAATTGAAGCTTACAGACTTCGCATTCCTGTCTATAGCGATAACAGCTCGGAAATCGGATAACTCTGCTCACCCTTTGTTCTAAAGTTTTGATTTGATTTATTTTATTTTATTTTATTTCATTGTTCAACATCTCAAACATGAATAACATGATACAATCGACAGAACATAAGACTGGACATTGCGTCGTTATACAAAGAATAAAAGAGAAGACAATTTTACAAACATGAAACGTGGGTGACCTACTAGAAAGCAGAGCTTGTAATAGAGCTTTTGATAAACCTTTCGTTTTCGAGAATCGAGGATGCGTGTAAAGCAGTGATTTCAGTATTAACTTCCTTCCTTCGTAAAGAACAATTACGCTTCTATACATTGAACAGTTCGTCCAGCCCTTTCATCCTATAGTGTGGCATACTACCAGACTTAAGTGGTAGTATACGATTCAAATCTGCACTCGTATACTCATGAAATTTTGAATTTCCAATTTTCTGATTACATAATAATTCGATCTATAACATAAAATTTAAACTTTAATTTTCATGCCTTTAGTCTGATTTTACTGTTGTTTATTCTAAAGCATATTGGTTTTCTACGTTAAGTTAAATTGGAAGACGACTGAAGTAGAGTCAAGAGAAATTGTAAGGAAAGCTTTTATTCGAACTCATACACTCTTTTGAGGAAGAGAGCTACTCTATTAAAATCAATTTAGGCAGTAACATATAATATGGTACATGTATTCAGTATCATAGACCTGTTAGATGGAAACATCTACATGTGTCTCTGAACACAAATATCACTCCACGGTTGTGATGAAAGTTGCATCGGTGGGTGACATACCGTGAAAAGCAAAGTTTTATTTTAAAAAAGGATTACGGATATGTTCTTTTCTCTTTCCTTTTTAGTTCGTTTGTTTTTTGTTTTTTTGTTTTTGTTGCTTATTTAAATTCAATTCAATTCATAAGATTTTATTTCTATATAAAGTAACACAAAGCAACATACGTAACGCTTACATGAGTACAAAGTGTTTTAAGGAACTTTGAATCACATATTAAGTTTCAACAAAATATGGATACATCGACTTTGTTTTTAGATAAATAAAGAAGTAAGTACACGTAAAACAATGTTATTTTGTAACTCTATGTGGAAGAGAGGAGTGTAGTTCTTTACAAATCAAGGCTTAAGGCAAATTGTGTCGCAATGTTTGTTTGAATGGCGTTAAGGTCACCGACCCTGCGACGAAAAATTATTCATCCGGCTTCGCCGGGCGGGCCCAAGTGTTCTGCGACTCGCAGGATGCACAGCTGCAGTTGGTCTACTCGTTGGCCGTGGCGTCCCAGTCAGTTTGCATGTTTCCGATGGGGTTCTTCTTCGATCGCTTTGGAACACGCCTTTCTCGCATGCTTCTCAGGTAAACGTTCGATAAATAAAACATCTATCATGATGTATGAGTGTGCAATGTCTCTTTACTTCACGGTGTGTGAACCAACTTGATTATGGTACATAGATTTGTAGATCTGTCATCAGATAATTTGGCTGAAAAAAGAGCGATTACAATAAATTGTTGTTCAGAATCGAAAGTTCCATATTTTCAAAGTCTCAGATTGCTTTTGAATTTAAGACAGGTATATCACTCTTGAAGCGTGTTGTCATAGCGTTGAGAATACCGCGGGTTCAGCATTTTATCTAAAAAGTTTGTTCCAGGTGTGTGTGTGTGAGTGTGTGTGTGTGTGTGTGTGTGTGTGTGTGTGCGTGCGTACGAATTACACACATTTCACATCTCATGTAGAGCAGATGTCAAAACACGTGCTAAAGTAAGCACGTACAGCCCGTTATGATCCAACGAGGGAAGTAAACATTGCCAGAGACTGTCATAAAGCCGTAAAAACAAAAGTAAAGTGATGACAAAGCAATCTACCACTTAAAATTCCAGTGGAATGATGTTAACTTCAACCCCGGCCTCTCATTTTCTTTCTTTCTTCCTCTTTTCTCCTTTTGCTCATCCCCCCCCCCCTCTCTCTCTCTCTCTATTTATCTACCTTTCCTCCTCTTGCTCCCTATCGCAATACACCTTTACTAGCAGAATAAAACCAATTACAATCTACGATGAGTAAATTAAGGGTGTTTTTGCCAATCAGAAAACGCAGATAAGTTCACACTCAGCCGAAGAATCTCAACTAGAGTCGAACGTTGCTAATAAGCGTCCTCTTCACATCACATTACTGCACATTATTATTATTCGCTGACGGGCGATTCTATTCATATACCCCGTATTAACCGTTGTACAACTCAGGGTAGTCTCTGGAAAACGTTCGGAGAAGATTGTTGCCTCGTGTCTGTTATGACGTAACACGATGGACAGCCTCCGGGTAGCCTCCGGAGAACCTCGAAGCAACAGGCCTCCGCTATCACACTAAAGAAAAATATAGGGTGGACTCGGGGTGCAGACCGTCGAGTTTCAACACATACATGTGGAGGGCGTGCTTAGAAGACTGTTACCTCGTGTCGCAACACGATGGACGTCCTCCGGGTAGCCTCCGGAGAACCTCGAGGTAACAGTCCTTTGCTTTAGGTTGTGGTTTTCGATTGTACCCCGGTGGGTACAGAATAAAGATCACTTCAATCGGATCAACCTTCAATGATCCCCACGCTACTAGGTCTTTACTGCCGATTTGTTGTTGTTGTTGTTGTTGTTGTTGTTGTTTTGTTGTTTCTATTGTTGTTGCTGTTGTTTTGTTGTTTCCATTGTTGTTGTTGTTGTTGTTGTTGCTTTAACTGCTGCTGCTGCAGCTGCTAAGTAGGTACCCAATACCTTTTTTATGAGGATGAAATGAGATATAAGTATAGCCTAAACAAACGTTTGAATGAATTACAGACATTTTCATAGCCTTCGAAAAAAAAAAATCGTGGTATAGGTCCCACTGGATCACGGGTCTCCTCTAATGCAAACCTGCCTGATACAATAATTGCCAACAGCATATTACTTTTCGAAACCGGAGGAGGTGTTGTGCCTTTGAATTTGTTGTTCAAGATGAACTGAATAATAATGTACGATGATGGAATGAAGCTGTTGTGCATTTTACTTATTAGGCCCTACCACCACAAAAATCCAATTGACGTCGTTGTTTATAGATCACCATCCCTCCCCTACTATTTTTTTTTTCAGCGCAAGTTGCAGACTTGTTCAGAAAAAGAAAGAAATCAATCAAGGTCCCTTTAAAATGACAAACTTAGTGTCCTGAAATTATGTCAATTACTCCAGGCAGTTGAGTCAAAAATTCTTGAAACGTTCTCAGTCTCATTCATTCTTTTCACTCATTTTCAAGCCACCCACTACATCTATACTGCTAATTCCAAAGTCTTCACTGATTTTTCGTGTGAGTAGCGATCTTTTTCCAACTTTGTAACATTGTTATATCGGCTGATGCTCATTATTTCGAAGATTCGTCAAAGGTTTGCGAACACACAAAAGTGGTTTACCCACCTATAGGGGTTTGTGTTGTCAATGCTTGTCACCGAGTTTGTTGCATTAATTCGCTGGTTGGTTATCGTATTCTGAAGGTTCGTTTCTTCCTAAAATGATTTATAGGGGTCGAAAATTGGAAAGTGAAATGGGGTCAAATGGTGGGTCACTAAAATAGGGTCACTGAAAAAGAAAAATGGACAGGTGTTTTTTTTTAAGGAATCATGCATTCGCTATATACAGGTTTAAAGGGAACCCAAACTCAATGAGCAATGTGGATTGAGTGAAAGCAGTAACATTAAAAGAACACATCAGTGAAAGTTTGAGGAAAATCGGACAATCGATGCAAAAGTCATGAATTTTTAAAGTTTTGGTGTTGGAACCGCTGGACCACTTTATACTTTGTTTTTGGATACATCAGCTATGATATTTCAAAACCGATTTTCATTAAAAAACAAACAAACAAACAAACTCTGAATTTCTCTTAGAATTGTGTGCTCTTTAATATTTCCTGAGTGATTCCTGATTATCTCACAAACAATTAAAATCTGAATTTCCAACACTACCTTTGTCAACTCCTTTGTCAAACGTAAAGTTTTGTTCCCCTGAAAATGTTACGATAATAAATATGCTGAACTGCAGATTAAACGTGAGGTGATATAGGGGTGCAGATCAGCGGGGGTTGGGATGAGTATAATAGTCATCTGAAAATTTGTATGGATTGGTGTATACACCCTCCTTCTCCACACACAACTGTTAAAATAGTTTAAGCAATCTTTCAGAATAAAATACATTTGTTATCATTGCCTAAATGACTGCATTGCATGTACGTAAAACGCATGAAACCTGCATTTGATTTGCAAACATATTAGAAAATTCAGATTTGTAAAAAAAAAAAAAAAAAAATCAAAAAAAAAATCGGCAGAATGCTTTTCTTGTAACTCTGAAAATAATAATGAATATGACAGCTTATGTGGCCCAAAGGGAGCGCGTTGATATTATAGATTTACTCTACATAGAATGTCTTCCTCACAATGCCAATTTCTGGTGATTTGGTAGCCACTTTTTAATGCGAGGTAGAAAATAAATATCGGTAAATTTCACTTCGGAACCGGATTTTTGCATTCAGTATACTCAAATCATGCTTAGAGTTTGGTTCCCGATTTTTACTCGAAAATTCCCCTACAACCTACTGTACATAAGAACCTTTTCCCCCAAATCCTACTAGACTATTGTTCAAAACTTGGTATAAGAAAAAAGAATGTATACCAAAGAATGCTGTATGTTCAATCGGTATAATCGGTATGATGGTTATAAACATGTATGATCAGAAACTCGACAGTATTTATTGTCAGTTCAGATTAACATTTTTCTTTGTTACAGCATTGTACTGATTTTGTGTCATGTTATGCATGTATGTAAATTTTTTGTGCATTGAAAATGAGATTAAAAAATGAAATTTAAAAAAATGAAAAAAGAGATATCAATTAGTAAGAATTTGATTATTTTGTCGCTTACTACTCTTTTCCATATTTGATTCAATAAGTAAGATTTTGAGCTTTTTGTCGCTTACTCTTTCCCATATCAATAAGTAAAATTTTGATTATTTGTCGCTTACTACTCTTTTGCCAAAGTCAAGATGAATTGATTGTTCTTTTACCAGTGCCTTGTTACTGCTCGGGTACCTGATAGTGGGTGTGAGTTCTCCGAGTACCTCTAGCCTACTTTTTCCTGGGACAATCCTCTTCACGATAGGGGGCGCCCTACTACTCCTATCCAGTGCCCAGGTAAGCTCACAATAACAATAAATATTCGTCGTTCCCTGCATGATGAGAGTACCCATTTACTGTTGTCTTCGCTTGCACGTTTTAAAAAATCATCAATTTAGTCTGGCGGGTGACGTAGGCAGGTAGGGCCTACAATAGTCCAAAGAGCAAGTCATATTTTGCATGACGTTGATTGTTGGTGTCCCTCCCAAATCTAGTTCCAGGTTCAGTTCAGTTCAGATCAGTTCAAATTTATTTCGTTTAGGTCTAGTTAGCAGTGCAAACATTGTTCCGCACGTGGGCACTGCTTCATAAAGGTTGTCAGCCCTGACAAGTTCTCAGTCTCTGACAATCACCATAGTAACAGTCAGTGACCAGAGCTCCTCAGCCAATCAAAACCAGGGATTTTACTGAAATTGTCAGAGACGTATATCTTGTCAGGGCTGACAAGTTTTATGAAACGCTGCCCCGATCCGTTTGAATAGTAATACGTCTGCCCCTTTCTACCTCTGTTCTACTGCTCTCTCTCTCTCTCTCTCTCTCTCTCTCCCTCTCTCTCTCCCTCTCTCTCCTTATTTGTACCCTGGTTTCTCTCCTCCCCCTCTCTTTATGCATTTTTTTCCAAGTCCATTATTACTTATCAAGACCCTTTTTATAGTAATGGCTGTCTAGCGCCCTCATCCACCAGTGGGATCATCATTTGATTTCCTCCGACCTCGGGTGTTTTACCCTCATGCAGAGCCTTCTATAATAGAAGGCTCTGCTCTCATGAGGACTACAACGCCTTCCTCTAATAATGGGATAGCGGTGAAAAGAATGAAAATATAGACGAGTTTAAATGCTGGCATAAAAATGGTCGTTATATACGCCTATATCACACCAGTCGCGATCCCGAACTCCGTGTCTGTTGACAGTTCACATCGATCTTATATTCCCAGGATTCCCAGGTAGCTTTATATTTCACCCCCATGTGAATCGTAGATTTTTCCAATTATTAAGGGGAGGGACGCGCTGGAGATACATCATCTCACGCTTCTCTTTACTCTGTTCCCCCCCCCCCCCCCCCGCACAGATTGGAAACTTGTTTGTGGCACACAAGTCTACAGTAATCTCCGTGGTCAGCTCCATGTATACTGTCTCGACCATTGTCTTCTTCCTGGCAAAGGTGAGTTACTAGTCAAGAATTATAGCCCATTCAATGTTGGTTTCGATCGGATTTATTCACCTCTTTGCTTCTTCTTGATATTATTCAAAACAAATCCAGCACACTCTAGCATGACGCAAAAATAGATGTACAGGCCTAGTGGATAATCAAGCTAAGACCGATTATAAAATGTTTTCTTCACAAGGCGATTCCTCATTCCTGAAAACCATAATATTATCATATCGGGCTACATTTATTTGATTATTAATCAGTCCGGCTTATCTAGTTTTCTCTTTTTCACGATATAGATTTGCTCACGCGACTAACCAGAACATGAGTTATCTTATGTTTGCCACTATGAATGAACCCAGAAATACTTCAAAACATTTTGCAAAAGGATTTTTTTTTCTGTAAATCTGATCTTTAATAGACCTATAATAATGTAACTTACTAAAAAAAAAAAGAGGTAATCAGCTATCTAATAATGATTACTTCCACATTAGGCTTGCTATTTATGGTGTGAGACAAAATAGTGAATAAAGATCATGATCTGATATAATGGAATGTATTTCGATGTTATGATATGATTTATGATATGATATACTATAATATGATATGATACGTAATACAATACAATACAATACATGTATCATATAACATTGTACTTATAATAACACTCTATAATCAGATGTATAATTATGATGAAAACATTGACCATTCAATATTGTTCAATATTTTAAGCAATCATGCATGGTTGCAACTGACTTTTTTTTTTTTTTTTAATCTCCCTTCTCTGTCTTTTCGATTCTCTTAAGATTCTCTACGAGAATGGAACCTCCATTGAGACATTCTTCTTTTTCCTGGCGGGATCCATCTTCATTCTGCAAATAAACACAGCGATCTTTCTTCCTCATAAGCACATCCCCTGGCCTCTCCCGGAGAACTATCGGCTCGTCGCGTACCACTGTCAGCGACACGTCACAGCTCCCGTGCGACCGGATGTTGTTGTCGTAAAGACGGCAGCGACGAATGTCTACAACAATGATGGCTACATTGAAGCGGAGGCAGGGGAGCTGGGCACCAAAGCAGGAAACTCTGCCGGTTAGTATATGCTAGTAAAGGTAACGAAAGCTTTTAGGACAATTTCACCTTATTAATATAGTAAAGGTTTAATCAAGCGAGTAGGACTGTGAACCTTTTAAAATCAGTTTGACCAAAAGCTTTTGAATGTATTGGTGTAATGAAGTCTGGACAGTGAATAACGATGAACATGATTAAACTACATGTTGGTCTGAACAAAACAATGTTAGCCATATTAACATCTGTCTTGCTACGGTCAAAATTGTGTCATTACAATTCTTATCATTTATAATCTGATAAGAAAAACGTAATTCCATGTTTTTTATGTTTTTTCACATTCATTTCAAGAAAGGATATTGACGATTTGAGTACTGGTCTGTGGTCATTTTGTGAGGGGATGATGTCAGCATCGCATCTAAATAAGTGAATAGATATGCGAAATGTTAAATTTCTATGTAACTTCACTATTAGTCATGCTTTTATGAAACTTTAATTCTTTAACCGATAACACGGCAAATTTTCACAAGGACGCATAACAATGAACAGCTCACACAATGCTGTGTGTTCTATTTAGGCATATCATTGGTAATATTGATGAGCGAGGTTATCGCAACTAATTGCGCAGAATCTAAAGTAATTTCTATCGTGAACATTTTGTTATTTTAGGAAGTCGAAAAGGTTGTGTCCAGGGATAATATTCCATCATCAGTTTCAAGCATGCGACTATGGTCAAAAACCGCTCTTCTCCAGTTTTACAATGTTTTACAACTGTTTGCGACGTGGTAATAAGCACACATCAACTGCGAAACAAGTCCAAGGAGAATATCCGTACTTTGACTGCAAACATGATTGTAGAGAAAGGTGATGCAGAGGGCAAGATTATCAATTTGGAGGTTTATCGGAGTCCGTCGGCATACACTGTTTGTGCTAACCGCGTTGTTGCATACAGGAAATTCATTTTGGTAGAAAAGCCTTGGGAGCATGCGTAATATCAATTACGGCCCACCATACCCATGATCGATCGAACCGACTGCAGCAATAGAATTGAGGCATTTTCAGTAGTACATCACCTTGGTTCATGAAACAACAGGCGATGGTTGAGGAAATGAACTCCTATATAACCGCCTAGAATTCGGGGAAGTATAACAACCCATAATTAATGTACACACAAGAAATTTAATGAAATAAAAATGGTATCAAATATGCTTTGTCGAACTAATTCCCTTATGTAACCAACTCACTTGATTTCTGTTAGGTCCGGCAGACTGTGAGAAGCGCCCTAGTCTTGCTACCAGCCGGCGACAGCAAATGAGGCGAGCGAGCAGAGTGGTTGAGGATCGAAAGAGATTGGAGTACCCTTCGTTGGGGGCGTGTGTTCTCTCAGCGCCTTTCTTTATGATCCTCGTTTATCAGTGCGTACTCGAGCTCAACGTCAAGTTCATGTACGGCTCGCTCAACTTCATACTGACCCGACTGGCTGGAGGTGACCAGAGCGTAGGTAAAGAAAACAGACGTTCGCTCGATGGGTCAATGTAAATTGTAATGATATATATTAAGATATTATTAACGATATCTTCTGTTATATATAGTTATTATTATATACTTAATTATATCAAGATATTGCTGGAATAGTTGATGGATGATTGCCAAATGCGCGACCATTACATTGAGTAAAGAACTACACTTTGTTGTTTCGCTGTAATTGAAGATTTGTTATTGTTGTTTTCTTTTTTCTTTTTTTTTGGGTGGGGACCCAACTATTGATCCACTTCTGAATTCCTTGCTACTACATGTGAATTTCGCTCACTTCTCATACAAGCCTCTTCTGCAGCTGTTCATTCATTTATTGTAAAACTCTTTCCTCTCTCTTTCTCCTCACTCTCTCTCTCTCTCTTCCGCTAACGCAAAAAACAAACACACACACACACAGACACACACACGCACACTACCTCCAGACACGGGATCAAAACACATTAAACTATGAGATTGTTTTGAAAATAAACCTACACTGATTTCGTAATGTTTAACAAAAACTATATATACCATAATTTCACTTTTCTCTTTCTCCACATCTACCCCTGATAGTGAGCTGGTACACGGACATGTTTTCCTTCTCCCAATTTCTCGTCCTATTCGTGGGACCCGCCGTTGGCCTGATCATCGATCGGAACAAGTTACAGATATCGTGCCGGAAGACTGGTAAGTTGAAACACCGACCGCGGGCAGCGGAACCATTTTTTTTTTTTTTTTTTTTTTTTGAGTGGGGACTGGGGGGGGGGGGGGGGGGCAAGGGTCAATGTAAACCCCTCTTCCGGCCATCGCATTACTAGATAGAAGAGCGAACAAGTAAACAGGCAACAATCAAACACACACATACTCACACACACACACACACACACACACACAAGACACACACTGGCAATGGATCGCCAATCGTCAACAACATCCCTGTTTTGTATCAGTATTTACCCCTCTTTATTAGCGTAACTGTTTTTGTTCTATTATTTGTTATGATTTTTCCATACAACCAATACCTCAGGGGGTATGAGTCATTATTCATATTGCCCGACTAAGCGTCCTTTCCATCATTGACATTGCAAAGAAATGGCAAACTCTATTATAGTGCAGTCACCAATGTGACAGCCTCGCGATAATCAAGCGATCCCCTGTGGTCTTTTAACGTGTATTAAAAATGTAACCTAGACCCATCTTCATTTTAAGATCCTTTTGCACAGACCACACAGACTTTTTGAAGGCTTATTTAAACTTAAGCGTGATGTGGAATTGTGTTACGAAAATTGGTTCCACAGGTGTACAAGAGAAGGAAGTTATAATTATTCTATTTTCTGCTATGTTCTTTCTTGAACATCCTTCAAAATTTTGACCTGCGTGTACGTGTACAGGCGACAAACCCCAGAGAACCAGAGGCCCGTATGCGGACGTTAAGGACACCTGCCTCGGCCTCGCCCTGGGTTCACTCTCCTCCATCGGTTGCTCAGCCTGTCTACTCATTCCAAGCCTTCCGCTCCAGTACCTCACCTTCGTCTTCATCGTCTTGCTCCGTTCGCTGCTCTTCTCCAGTGGCTCGGCTGCGGTGTTCTCCGTGTAAGTACAGTGAAACCCCGTTATAACGAGTTCGGTTATAACGAGGAACCGCTTATAACGAGGTGATCGCGTCGGTCCCGTTTTCCTTTGCGTGTAAACCTATGGCAGAACGAATCGGTTATAACGAGTTCGGTTATAACGAGATTCCGGTTATAACGAGGACATTTTCGGCGCATCATGATAAAGAAAAACATAAGAAATTTGATCGGATATAACGAGGTACCATTTCTTGACTTGCCGCTTTTCAAACACGAGACAAATGAAACATTGAAAATCGAATTCACGCTATCCATGTCTTTTTCCCGTTTTGCAGAGAACGGTTCCTTCCATGTTTTCTTCTAAACCACGCAAAAAAAACAACAACACATTAATACCGTTCGATGTTCCTACTAAATTATTAAACATAATCACTCGATTTTCTTTTTCGCGAGAACACACGCGTGCGTAATGTTATACGTTGTAGGTCAGACCACAGCGCAACAAGGGAAAAAATATAACGCGCTCAAAAACTTTTCATGTGGCGATACTCGTGGCAAATATGGAAATTGGAATGCGTGTGCAACTCAACATTATATCCTTTCCATGTGTAGTCCCGACTTCCAGTTCTTTTGCTGGTTAGCAAATACGAGTGTATGATTATAGCCGAAATAGTTAATGAAATCGCGATCTCGCCTGGTGACAGTAGCGTAAAAATAGTTGAATAACGCAATCCTGTCGCAATTTTTTTTGAAAGAACGGATGTATACAATGCGAAGGGATTTTCGGCAGATGATAAAGAACACATCTTTAATCCTTTCGGGCGCAACGATAATACATTGTATGAGATTACAGCCGAAATGATTCATGATATAATCACATTCCCGCTGGGCACCAACAGCGTAAAATAACCTCGCAAGTTACGGTAAACGACGCACTAATGTTACTCTGAAATCATCGCGATCTCGCCGGATGACAGTAGCGTAAAAATAGTTGAATAACGCATGTTTAGCTACTTAATCGGTGTTCAGAAGAAGAAACAAACGTATTTAACAATTTGAATAGATCTGGGTTTGTTCATTATCACAATTTTAACAACGCATTTCACAATGAAGATTTTTCTTTCTTTCAAAATGGTCTATGAGTAACAGATTTTGCGTAAAAAGGATCACAACCTTCTAAATTCAATCCTGTCGCTTATTTTTCAAGAACGGATGTACAAAACGCGAAGGGATTTTCGGAAGAAAATGAACAACGCATCTTTAATCCCTTCGGATGCAACGAACATACATTATATAAGATTACAGCCGAAATGATTCATGAAATCATCGCATTCCCGCTGGGCACCAACAGCGTAAAAATACCCCGCAAGTTACGCTAAACGACGAACGAATGTTACTCTGAAATCATCGCGATCTCGCCGGTTGACAGTAGCGTAAAAATAGTTGAATAACGCATGTTTAGCTACTTAATCGGTGTTCAGAAAAAGAAACAAACGCATTTAACAATTTGAATAGATCTGGGTTTGTTCACTATCACAATTTTAACAACGCATTTCACAATGAAGATTTTCTTTCTTTCAGAATGGTCTATGAGGAATAGATCTGCGTAAAAAGGATCACAACCTTCTAAATTCAATCCTGTCGCTTCGAGTTTTTCAAGAACGGATGTACAAAACGCGAAGAGATTTTCGGAAGAAAATAAGCAACGCATTTTAATCATTTCGGGCGCAACGATCATACATTGTATAAGAATACAGCCGAAATGATTCGTGAAATTATCGCATTCCCGCTTGACACCAACAGCGTAAAAATACCTCGCAAGTTACGGTAAACGACGCATTTTATACAATGTGATTTTAATATAATATAGGCATATACTTCTCAAGAACATAACGTGCACTATTATGCGAAGAGATTTCGGAAGAAAAATAAAGAATTAAACTATTTCAACCCAGACTTTTTCGCATAATTCACAAATAATTTCCCTTTATTCTCTCGATAATAATGATCCATATTGTGTAATAACAACGCAAAGGATGTTCTTAACTTTCATTGTTGGGTATATGACGTCGTGCTTATGTTTTTCTTTGTTTTTGACGCGTACGGTTATAACGAGGTACCGGTTATAACGAGGTAATATCGCCGGTCCCACGGACCTCGTTATAACGGGGTTTCACTGTATGCGCTCAGTTTCAAATAGATATTGACTCTCTGACACCCATACGTGACGGAACGGAGAGCAGCGAATATTAAAGCTTGTTTTTCACAAATAGGCTCATACTAGAATTTTAACCGCGATTTTTGCGTACACGTTTGTGAGCTACCTATCTGAAAGCTAAGTGTAACATTTATAAATAATGGCTGTGATTATGTGTTTAAGTGAAACGTTCAGGAGTAATTGACAAAAAAAAAAAATACACGATACTCTGGCAAATTATTTGAAATCTTAGTCTCGTATAGCCAAACATGAATAAAGATTTAGCTATACCTGCGAAATTAAGGGTCGATTAGATTTGGTTCCATCGTTATCATCGCCAACCTGCATGTATACAGCGTTTGTGACATAATGTTATCAAAAATGTGGACCTAAATATAAGATATGTTTCTCAGGCTCAAGTTGGTCTTTTCTCAAGAATACAAGCCTATGAAGTGTAAGTGTAAACCGTATTAGTACATATACAAACAAAATGTGAGAACAAAACAAAACAAGGCAAAGAGCCGCCCCGAACTTAGATACAAATGCAACTATAACTGACGCCTGAGATTATTGCTACTTGTGGTCGTTTTAACAAATCCTGTTGCTTTGCATCTCCTCGCCAGATTTCCGATGGAACACTTCGCCAGTGTCTACGGCGCCATACGCACCACGAGCGGCCTTGTCGGTCTCCTGCAGTTCCCAATCTTTATCATTATACAGCACCATCTACACGACGACCCATTCTACGTAAGTCGTTGTCGTATTATAACGCGTTCCCACAGAGACATAAAATAATCAATTATTAATAGTACAATGGAACCTCGTTTTAAAGAGGTCGGATATAACAAAGCCTTTTTGATTTTGTGGGTACGCACTCTTTATATTTTGTCTTTGTTTTCTATACCCCGATGATATGAGAAACCTGATGATTACGATAATTCTTAAATATGTCCCATATATTTCTCCCTTTTCTTGTACTAAACTTTGTATCTTTTCCTGGATGCCTCTATTTTGCAGGTCGCGATCGGGTTTATTGCTGCGAGTGCCCTGACTCTCCTTCTTCCAATTTCGCTTTTCCTCATGGCAAGGAAGAAATCCAAGAGAATCGATAGACCGATCACGCCGATAACTTGAGGCCCACCACTTTACACAACCACTTTGCTTGTCGGATATTGCTCCGGATAACGATTACTCAAGAGCTAGATATCGCGATTATTTCAGTGATCCGATTACTGAAGGATACTTCGGAACACGAAGCGTGGCGGTCGTTACCATGCGCACTGTCTTGTTTATGTGTGTATAGTTTTGGTGTTTGGGTTTGTGTGTGCTTATGCGTGTATGTTTGTGCTTGACAAAATGTTTGACATTTGTAGAGATTAAATCTCTAAGTTCTGTTCAGCTTAAAATTGGTTTCTTGTTTGTAACTGATGTTGTATATATGTCACACATTATTGTTGTGCAGTGGAGCCTCGGTATAAAGAGATATAGTATTATAATGAAGACATTTTACACCATAACTCTTTTCTTAGGTGCCAGTGACATAAGTTAATAATACAACACAATAACATAAAAAGTTAACAGATTTCGTGGTTCTTTAAATGCAGGATTTTAAAGCGAGTCTCCGACTCGAGGTACGTACAAGTGTACATATATTATTTATTTCGTAATGATCCTTTGTATACATGCCACTTTTATTTAAAGCAAAATTTTGTTTATTTAGAAGTTTTTCATTTCGAAGTCTTTTTCTTTGAAGTGGGTGTTCATTAATGTTGCTTGCATTTGCTAACTATCATTGTGTCTGTACACTCATTACTAACCCTTTTTGTTAATGCAAGGTGTTTGTACAAGAATCCTTGAAAAGGTAAACATATATATTTGTAATAAACAGATTAATTGACATACTAGAAACATTGTTAATCTTGTACTTTATGCTTCAAAGTCATGGGATATTAGAATATTGTACTTTTTTTTTTATATTGCCAGTAGTCATCTTATGCAAGACATGAAAAAAAAAATGCAGTTTCAATGAAAGCAAAATCAATACAATTCGGTACTAAACACGACAAGTTTACAAAAATGATCACAGCCACTTTATTCGTTCTTATTCACATTAAACAGCGATTAGTTAATGTTTTCACGTACACAGAAAAATCATGCTAGAACTATTCCAACAGCTGTTTCAGTACGTCCGACACATTTTCTCAAACCACTTTTGTCTAATTTTAAACCATGTCATGTGTAACATCGAAGAACTGATTTTGACTGTTTTCTATCATTAAGGAATGACATTACGTAACATGCTGACGGAGACTTTAAAACTGGGCACATTTTGAACACGTGATGTTACATTGTGTAAGTCTATTATCATTCATATCATTACACTCACACTGATAACGCCTTCTTTCCTTAAGTTAACCCTTAATCACACATGGAGATTGAATCAAAACCGTCTAGTTCATGTGGATATAAAAGTTTTGCAGTTAGCCATGAGGAGCGTAATGACGAATGAAAATGTGCAATTTCCGTGATTTCTTTGTGTTTCTCTCACAATTTCACTTTGTACAACCAGAATGAATTATTATCGGCAGCAGAAGTGCACATAATTATAATGTAGTTGCATTTACTTTCCCCTTTAAAAAACCTACGTGTTTTATCTAGGCGTGGATTATTATGGTAGACTCCATGGCTTACCGCTGTTTCATGCACACAGTTATTTGAAGTATAAGTTAAAATTTCAGTGTTGAACAAAATATACACATCTTCAAAGACTTTGGACAAAAAAAAAAGAAAACAGTGGTAAGTATATTTACAGCGCTTAAGCTTGAAGGACTACTTCCAATGGTAATTCAAGACGCGACCTCGCATATTCGTGTTGGTGAAACATTAAATGAGACTGGACAAACGTAATGGTGCGTGAGCACTTAAAGGTTTACAAGGATTAGAAGTAATAGAAGGAGCAGACATTTTTCATAAAACATAATTTTTAATGATATATATGTATATATACATATACATAATTAAATAAATGTTTTATGTAAGAGATGCAGCAGAGACTTTGAAAAACATTTGAGGGATTATAAACAATATATCACAAAGGTTGTTCATGAATATATTATCGTAAGATAATTCAGATAATTCGCCCATACCATTCATTTCGCCTTATCTCTAAAGAAATATCCCACACCGACAGTACGGCTTATCTATTGTTTTCGAGACATTCTTCTGCTATGGAAAAAATACTAGGAGACTCTTCATCGATGACCTGAAAGTATATTATTAGATTAAAGTGAAATGGTCATTTAATGAAAACCTTTAAATGACAATACCACTATTTATGATAATAACTAATATTATGATGCCACGATACTGCATGATCTGTTATGGTAACGCCTCTGGATTGACAAGAGAATATGAAAAAAGGATGAATCGATTGTCCAAACAAGCTCAAACAAGTACTGATATATTCACGTTAAAGTCGCACATAACACACAAAACATTCAACAAATTCACCAAATGTATCGGAAGACCAAAAGTATATGAAAAGCGATGTCAGTCGGCACTGTTTCTGCTTCCAATAATGCGATCGAAGAACATGACAGTTATGAGACATGTGTTAACATTGATTTTCAAGTCACGTGTTCGTTTCACCAAATAAACATAAATCGAAGGTCTTGAGTAACTCCGCATTGATGAAAACGGATCCGCCAACTCAATAAATGATGACAGAACTATTTCATTTCATCCGAAAGTTTAGCATGATGATAATCATGCCACTACGTGAAATGCACAAGAATGCTGTTCCGCGTTTTTATTTAAAGGCTCAAAACACGCGATGTCCAGAACCTTCGAAAGACATTGTACCGCTTATCCACATTTGCAGCTGTGATTGTACAGTCGACAATGTTTCACAAAAACACTTCGCACACAAACACGCTAGTAATCATTAGCACGTGACGTGTATGGTGTTTAATCACTACTTGGACTTCATTCACACTCATGAGGTGGAGCGCTCTAATGCGCTCTTGTTCCCTTTTATCTCGTAGTCAGTATCCCAATGGTTTTTTGTTGCCCCAACACTCACATTTCTCTCTGTTCGTGAAGACTTACGGCTATGACAACATTTTATCGCCTCACTAGTTTCAGAAAACACACGTGACTCTGCAGCAAAAAAAAAACAAAAAAACAACGCGTTTTCGTTGTGTTCATCAAGATTGGTCCATATGCAGCAGAGGTCGTCATTATTATCATGAGTATGAAAGAAGAAACAAGACTATCAGGTATCGACGTTAATGGAACAGTCGTCCTATACAAGCGGAGAACATTGATAGAAGCAGCAAGTGTATCGACGCTGACGCGCGTATAGTAGCTCCACTGTCAGTCGTGTATACGTATGGTGACGTCACTCTGACGTCACGGAGTTCGCCCAATTGTTCCTCTCGACCTTTGACCTTTTCCTTCTCTTCCGGTCTGCAGTCCATCCAGTCGACGCTGAAACTCTTTGGGAATCCCAGATCCACTTGGCTTCGCGACTCGTCGAACCGCCAGTACTTTCGATTGCGTATAAAATACGTGTTCCACGAATAACCTGTCATGTAATAAATTGAATTATTTTATATTAGACAAGGTGATTTTATTTTGCTGTAATGGTCCTTAAGCTGTAGATCAATATCACATTATCATATTCTTACTTCATCAATAACACGATTTTTTGTTTTTGGTGAATTCGTTCATGCATTAAATTCTTCGTTGATTTTGTTTGCATATGAATGAAAGTCGGCTAGGTATATGCGCTTGGCTATTATTACCATAATTGTTCTTACTTTGTTTGCTACTCCTAACAGTGTTGCAAAACTTTATGAACTCTTGTCAACTGTAAGAAGACACTGTGTCCCAGCTGGAAATCCTGGAGCCGACCAAAATGATAAAAAAAAAAAAAATCCATTTAAGCGATATTAGTTCATGTCTGTACAGGCGCTATAGACCTTACTTACCATCATTATATCTGAAAACGGCGTCTATATTGTGTGGCACCCCAAGCCAGTTTGCTTTGATTGATTTCGGATATCCGTGATCCACTCGCTTCCTGTACTCATCGAACCGCCAGTACTGTTCTCCTTTGAAGAAATACGTCTTGCCCGTCCGGCCCCACGGGAGAGCGCCATCCACATTATCCGGCAATCCGAGTTCGTAGGTCTGGCGTGGATATCCGGGAACTTGGTCGATTCCTTCGTATACCCAGTAGTCGGACCCTGTCATGTTCGCATAAGAAAATCCAAAAATTACCTTCTGTGAATATGACTTCTGGTGTTTTTGTGTTTGCTCTCTTTCTAACTCCTGGGGGCATTTCATGAAGGAACTTGTCGGATAAAATGTCCGACAAGTCAATTATATCCGACAAGTTCAGAGAAATCAGCCAATCAGACTAAAGAATTTCTCAAAACGTGTCGGATATAATTGACTTGTCAGATATTTTATCCGACAAGTTCCGTCATGAAATGCCCCCTGTACTTTTGTCGTTGCCTAAAAGTGGTTTAGAGCCCTGTGTATAGGCGTTGAGTCATTTCAGCATCCCAGAAATATTGAAATCTGTAGATGGAGTGTGTTTGTGATGTTTTCACGAGTTTAACAACTTTTCGGCAAAGAGTTCATGATATCCACTACATAACAATTTTGAAATGAGAACATATAAATCCTTATTTCACATTATTCATTCAACCAATGATAGGGATTGTAATATTTCCAGTGAGGTTCTCTTAGACAAAAGGGGATTTTAATTAAAAAAAAAATGCAGATTTGATATTCACCCTTGAAGAAGAGAAGTTTGCCGTCGTATCTTTCGTAGGCTGCGTCTATCTTGGAGGGAAGTCCGTTCCAGAATGATTCGATTTTAACGGGATAGCCCTCCATCGGCTTTCCCTGCTGCTGCATTCGCCAGAAATTCTTCCCCTGCAATGCGAATCATATATACGAGTATTTTGTTAATTTACGCGACTGCTATATTCTTTCAGATGCAATAATGACCATGATGAATTGTGTGGTGAAGCTGGTAGCGATAATGATAATGAAAACTATGACACTGATCTGTTACTTCTACTACACCATCAGCAATAACAGGTACTGCTAGTACTAGAAGTAGCAGTAGCAAGAGTAGTAAGAGTAGAAATAGCAGTAGTAAAAGTAGTAGGAGTAGATACAGTATACTAGTTCTGCTGTTAGTACAGAATACCACTCCAAATGCAAACATGTACTTAGAAACACTAATGGTTCAACTTTTCACGTCTACTATTGTTCGAACAATCATCGCTGATGTTTCTGCTGTAGTTTACCAATCCGCTAAATGATTCACACTGTAAAACTTACCAGTTCTTTTATATGATTTATCATAAATTTGCACTCAGTTTTCTCTATACCAAAATAATATCTAATTGAAAAGAGACGTCCCTTGATGACAATCTGCTCATTGAACTTGTTGTACCTGCACGTCGACAAATCATACCTTAAAAAGAAATAGCTCTCCGCGGATGAAAGCCACTGCGTTGAAACTCTTGCTACACCTATCGCTGTCTGGGTCTGGGGTGGGTTCAGGCTTGGGTTCAGGCTGGGGTTCCTCGGGGTACTCTCCGGGTGCCACCACAGGGGTGTACGTAGCACTGACAGGTGGCCCTTCAGGATTAACACCTGAGACACAGAACAATAGAAAAAGAAAAAGAAAAAGAATGACGAAATCTCAAGGGCAACTCTGCTATCAAGGTGAAACCTCCGACCTTCTATGTGATGCTCATAATATCACGCCTGATCCTAGATTTCATGCTGTTTGTATTTTGTCAAGATTCGTATTCCTATGTTAACATCGCGTTATGTGATATGGTTAATTTAGACACCTGATGCAGATTTAAGATGACTTTATTTCTGATCTTTCGTCATCATCAAAAGTGTCTGATGATGTGTCCTAAACTCAGAATATCTAAAGTATATATATATATATATTTATTTTTTTTTTTGCCGACCTGAAAGCGTTTAGCGTATAGAACTAGCATTTCTCGAACTTCTTGATACGTTACCTTAATCAACAATGGACAGACATCTTGCGGGTGCCTAGAGATGAACATTCTTCAAAAAGTCACATGAGCATGTGAGCATTAGCATACAGATTTATCATACAGAATCTGTTGTGATCATGACTGCATGCACATAACAGTTCTGATGTGTCAACCACGTGACTCTTTGTGCGCATGAAGGGTGGGCAGCGGCTTCCATTACATAAAGGCCGCAATATACTGCCACTTTGAAAACACAGCAGTGTCTGCAGTATATCTTGTATAGCGTGGACTCACTGAGAAAACTCACCGAAGTTGTAGGCCTATAGCTCAACTCACAGAATTTTCTCCTCTTTCTGAATGGCCATATCATAAATTCATAACAAATCAGATACCATTATAACTGACAATAAATTTGGAAGACACTCCCCATCAGCACCACTTCAAGCGATTAATACCTGCACCCTAAATTATGATAAAACAGCTGGACGGGGAATATGAGTGTGCACACGTACGCACAAAAGGAACCAATTTTGAGTGGTAAAACGGCCTATCGAAGAAGACTTACAACAGGTGCAAAAATGATAAACAGAGACAACGGATTCATAATTTACCGTAGAGGGACTGTATGCCGTGTAGGTCGTCATACGATAGCTGGAGGTCTGCGCTGTACCCGATGTAGAAGGGCACCATGAGGGCCGACAGGTCGGACGAGTGACCCAGGCCCAGACTGTGGCCGAACTCGTGGGCGGCCACCATGAACAGGTTCGTGCCTGCCTTGACGAAGACGAGAACGGTTGGAGGGGGAGGGACAGGAGAGGATCAACGAGAAATAGATAGGAAGGGAAGAGAGAGAGAGAAGGCATAGGAATTGGGAGGAGGGCAGGATAAGATAAAATTCGTCATTCGTCATATTAGGGGTGTACTTAATTGTGATTGTGACTGGAATGCGATTTGGTACGACAATTCAAAAGCACAGCGAAAGAAATGGTACAGGTTTAATACAATGACTAATATTTTTGTTAACCATTACTTCTAAGATTAATGGCTACTTCTTCTTTTCTTCTTCCTCTAGCTCCTACTGTTCCTTTTCCTTTTCATCTTCTTATTCTTCTCATTAAATCTTTTTTAATTTTTATTTTCTCGGCAAAGACAATTTCCTCACGATGATTTGAAAAGGGGTACTAGCAAAAGATGTAAGAGCTCCCCAAAGTCAAGTTACAGCTTGAGACACTCCAGTACTCTGGAAATAACCATGAGATTTTGGTAGCCGTTTTCTCACCCTCTATTGTTCCAACAGTGAACGTTTCGTGATCGTCGAAATGGGCGTCCCCTCCGATACCCTCCCCGGGGAAGTAGGCATGTGCGAGTGTGCCGCCCTCGCCGTCGAACGCGAACCCGTCTCCGTGCTCGTAGACGACAAACCTGATGAGGATGTCGGCCGGCGGTGACGTCACTTTTGTGAAGGTTAGGGGTGTGACGTCACTCCACAGCTTGAGGGCGCGGGAAATCTCCCTGTCTATCTCGGCTTCGGTTAGGTCTGGCGAGTAGTTCATTATTCTGCAATGAAACAATGAGGGCACTGTGTCGAGACTATAGCAAATTTGGAATCGTTTCCACCCTTCAATACAAGATAACGCCATCACCTACCTTACTGTTGAGTAAAAAAAAACAGTTAAAGTCATACTTTTTATATCAAATCATGGTCACTGTTTACTAAAAAACATTATAAAGCTTGTAAGACTAACTTATCTTTTTTATGCAGATTCGTTGCGAATTGTATTAGTTCTCATTCAACGGCACGAGATTTCCATAATGTTTTCAGCTCAACCCAAATTGAGAATGTTTCATGAATTCAAACACATTTTATTATCTAAATAGATATTCACATAGGCCCTAAAATTTAGATAAATAACCTACTTGGGTGGCAAAACAAAAAGACGCAAAAGGCAAGAAGTTGTTTCAGATGAGTGTTTGAAAATCGCTTGTCAACAAAGTCGTGATCTACTCACCTATAGGTAATGTCATTATTTTCCCACTTAAGATTGGAATGGGCGAACCGCTTTCTCCTCACTTGATCCGGTTCGTCGCTCGGCGGAACGTCGGGTAAACCGCATCGGGGCAGCGACATCAGGTGATTGGTATCCGCATCCATCTGTCCGGTTTGTGGCAAACCGTACAGCTGTTGGAAGTGCCGGATAGCAGAGTGGTAGTCTTCCAAGCGTCGGATAGAACTGGCCTGGGGATTTGCGGGCTCAATGTAGCCATACTTATTCAAATATGCCTGGAGAATAAAACAAAAACACAAATAGACATGCACATCATGAATACATAATGAATCGAGTCTCTGATATCGAACAGAAAGGTACACACAAAAAAAAAAAAACAAAACAACGCACCATCAACATGTTACACAATACTCCAAATTGCAAGCATTGACAAAGATATGACTGTCGTGTCGTATGTGACAACAGAAAGAGAAAAGAACAAAGAATAATTCGCAGATTCAATCGAACACTATTATACAATTGGCCCCAAACACCGCGGAATGACTCTTTTGTGTGCTTTTTTTTTCTAAATCTTTGATGGACAGGCATGCTTACATACACGCATACACACAGGTACACTTTGTAGACAGAGACGAGCAAACACAAATCAAGTTAACGACAACTTCGACAGAAAAAAAACTCACTTAAAACGGAATGACGCGTAGTGTTTCATTCGAGTTTATTTCATCTGCTCTTCTTTCTCTGTTCGTCCAACTAACATCTTCCTCTACTTTACGGCCTCTAAAAGTTAACTAGACAGGAGCCACGGAAGCAAACAATACTTGGCGCCCCCTTACGGTGGGTGCATGAAAGGACGTACGCTCACTTCTTCTGCGAGTCCTGTCTTTAGAGTCACATTGATTTTGACTCGAATCCGGCTTCATTTCAATCCCGACAACAGTCTAGACACTGAAGTTAGTGTACGCATATTATTCGAGCGATGGATGATAATTCCTGCCTTATGAGGGTGATGAAACGAAATGCAGGTCTATATTTGACCGTGACGACGGCACCAGAAATTTGTCTTCAAATTTCACTCTTGGATCAAAGAACAACTGCCCTGCATGAAAACAAAATCAATAAACAAACAAAAGCAAATCAAACATGCATATAGTAAAACGATGATTCCCAGATAACGCATCTAATCATAATTATACGATATAGGGCCTGATTAGCGCTCCTCTTACCGAGACGTAACTACCCTCGACAAGAGATTTTATTTGGGGTTTACAAAACAACAAGTAAACTAAGATTGATTTCCGGATACTGTCATTCGTGGTTGCCTATAGAGAAAATTATGATCAAAAAAAAAATATGTCATGTGTATGACCTTAGTGATTATGATGATTACAGACCTGACATGGTGCACTATCCCACTATGTCTGAATTATTCCAAACACATCTGGCATTTCCTCAATTTGTCAAAATAAACAGTTAGAAAAAAGACCGTCACATCCTTTGATGAATTACAGTCTTCTTTTTTTCTTGCCACTGAATAGATTAATAAAATACTCGCTAACTTATCACGATCTGCTCACCATCATGGCACACGCTTTCTCATCTCCCCTCTGTCCCGGATAATTTCCGCTGGAATCATTATCACGAACGCATGGAGGGAAGATTGGATATATGGCGATAGCTATGACATAATTTTTTGCCACGACCTGCATTTCTCGCATAATTTAAAGTCATTCGATGCTATTGTAGTTCGAATCGCGTTCTCCGTTTTTCACAACGCCCATGCACAATCTTCTGATCATGTTCAATATTTTCAAAACGGATGTCATACTGCGGATGGTTGAATTACGAATTAACTTAAAGTCTACATGTCAAACCTTTTAAACTCACGAACTAGCTGGCACATTGAATTAATTCTATATACGTTTATGAGAACCCAAGTTAATTTGGAGTCTTTTCCCCTTCCTTCATGTTCTTTTCAGACAATGTGACAATTTCCAAATGAGTCTTTTCCCCTTACGTTCTGTTTGTTAAACGGGATAACGTTCAGGATAAGGTACTTAAAAGACTGGATGAAATCTCTGGGATTTGATGGTGGCATCCGGCTGGTTAATGACTCTGGCTTCTAATTGTGTGGGAATGGGTACAGGCATTACATTAATCCATTTCGGAATTTGATTGCCAGAATATTTTGCATTTTGTAAACATATTCGATACACATAATTATTATCTTTGCCCGCCTTTTAACGTGCTTTCCGTGGGCCGCTAATACCAGTTTCATTTTGACTGTACATACAAATCTTCCCGAATAAATGTTTGAAAATTTCACATATACAAGTGCCCAAGATTTTCTTATATACGCTAAGAAGTTAAAGTATATGTTAGGAAATAACGAACGGTGCTGCGTTTGATTCGAATTTACAAAGTGAAGTTTCCATGCCTGATAAATGAGGAAGTTTTTATCGACTGTTTGACCATGAAGGGGGGGGGGGGGACTTGCAGAACTCTATCTGTATACTAGTTTATTGAAAGGGGTTCAGTTTAAAATCAAATCAAGATATTAGTGTCTTTGCAAGCATGGTATCTATCCATCCCCATCACTAGAATTATTATCTCAGATCATGGGACGACTTGGAGTGAGGAAACTGATTTTGGTGACGAGAAAAAAAAAAGACAGAAACAAATGGGAAGAAGCTTATCGCCAGGGAGAAAGGTCGAGGAGGGGTGGCTCTGGATCCAATAAACCAGAAGGGTGGAGCGCCAAATCGAGGGATGACGAATTAGATTTGAGAACGAACGTAAGACACCAGGATGATAGCAATCTGATTTTAAGCAATTTCGAAAGCCGGCGCGCGGAGGGTAATCAGAGTAGCATGCAAGTATCTTACACCGGGCTCTCCGAGGATCACCAACCCATCACGCTGACGCACTGTATATGACCCGGTTGCCGATGGAAGTGACAGAATTTTACAGAGGAAGTTGGGAGAATATGCGACCCTGGTTAAGGCCAGGAAATGAAGAAAAGGACACTTTAGCTTGAATGAATCTTGAAAATTTGATTAAATGACAGTGATCTTCGGCAAGAAGGAGAGAAAAGAGAAAAAGAGGGAGGGATGAGAGAAAATGGAAGGGAGAGGGAGAGGGAGGAAGAGGAATAAACAGAACAGCATGATCATTAGGTGGCGAAAGTTTAGCCGCAAGTTAGTGCAATTATATATACTGTAGAAGTTCTATTAAGTTTTGATCGAGATTTATTGTGCACACTTGGTATACGTTACAGCATTCACTCGCCTCATCCGTTACTTGTGAAAAAAAAAAAATGAGCTAAAAAGGGGGTAGGGATTTGGCTATTGAAATAAGTTTGATTAACTCGATGAGTTCAATAAAATATCTTGAGCCGATCTACTAAGGACAGACTTACACTGAGTTAGCCTATCAACACTGATGAGAGGGGATAAGATGAAAAACGAGAAGATGAAAAACAGGAAGAAGAAAAAGAAAGAAAGAAAGAAGGAAAGAAAGAAAGAAAGCAAGCAAAAGAAGGCGGGGGAGGAGGAACAAAATGATAGCATTAGAGGAAGAGGAAAAAGAAGACGATTGTGACAGAGAAGAAGAGGGGGAAAACAAGCTGTATGAAGAAAAGAAGAAGAAGAAAAAAAGGAAAAGAATACAAGTAGAACATGATTACGCGGTCAGTGTACAGGATAGTCTGGTGCACACATAGAAACACATTAACGGAAATTTCTGGGTCAAACTCCGATAACAAGCAGCTGTCCATGTTGACCTGATTCTTCAGTGTCCGAGTCCTATTGCTATGACTAGTTTTCCGCATGCTTCAATCGAGGCAAGGTCGGGCCGGCTACATACAGGCCGATCGGCAAAACCTCGGACAAACTCTCTGGTTGCCATGGAGACACTTGACGAAGGAAGTTGACATTACATCATGTTACACGTGTTTTAATCCTGCGTGTCATTTCTGCGCGGCTCGTATAATCGTTAAACAGTTCTCACAAATGCTTGGGTGCGAATCATTCGAAACAGATGCAATCTATCGATGACATGCTGTAGATCAATGTATTATAAATATTATGCACATCAGTGCAGCGGTAATCTTTCATGTTTGCGTTGATTCCACCACCCATGCTTTCTTCAGGCAGTGCGCCCTCTTACGATTAAATGCTGCGTCCGCAGGAGGAGTCCCCGCAGCGCTCCCCGCAGCAGCTGCAGCAGCCAGCGTACGTGCGAACGAAACCGATGAAGAGGAATCGATTGAAGCCAGACCCGAAATCAAAGCGTGTGGCTATTTTCCTGTCTACTTGAAAACCGTGAGTACCACCTGCACATGCATCTGCAGACCCTAGTGATTTTTTCGTTCTCATGGGATGATGAACGAACAAGCAGTCGGTTTCATGACGTAAAGAGATGCACAGTCATGATAACAGCAGGTATAAGCACATAATAATGAACATGCGGTTCGTGTTGCACTGTACTGCACTGCTGCAAGGTGAATGTCCTTTCACTGCGTGGTTTTTGAATCGCCGCCAAAATGTGGAAAGTTGCTACGTTGCCGAATTGGGCCTACTCTTAGGTTACAATGACACGTGAAGTCATCGAAGTGCTACAAATCCATCTAGTCATGATAATTATGGCCTATTTTCTGTTTCTTCATTTCATTCAATCAATCTGACTCAATGTTTGTTTCAAGTTCAAACCGTTGAATACGAGCAGATAATATAAATATGCAGCATGATCATAATGATGATCATAATTCATCTTGCTTCGGGTGCATAGTGGTTGCTAACCTAAACAGATAAGCACTGTTAATAACGACAACACTAATCACGTGAACATACAGATTCTGACGCTAGCGCTTATCAGGACCTCCTCGCAATTAGGCCTACTTCCAATGGCACAGTGCTTGCCTGTACCGTGTTTTTGTTTGTTTATTTGTTTGTTGTTGTTGTTGTTGTTGTTTTTTTTTTTTTAAACGAGTCTACAATAGAATGCCCGCACTTTGATAGCCACATTGCCGGGGCAGCCACGACACATGACTTTGGGGGATTCCCCTCCCCGGCCTGGATCTGCGTACACGCCCCCTCCGTACAAGCCTTTTTTAGGGTCTCGCCGCGCCGAGGAGCAAGCAGTCCGCCGCTGCAGCTGCCCAGGGTAGTCGCGTCACGGGTGATTCAGGGGGTGTCGGAGCGGTGACTGGTATGCGACTGCCACTCATCGGGCCCGACTTCCGGGATGGTGCTGAATATAATCGGCCCGAGGGCTTGGAGTTATTACCATCAGTGAAGACATCTTGGTGTGTTGCCAACGCCTACATCCATCGGAGCAACGACGATCCAGCTCTCGAGGGCCGATAGATAACTGGGAGGAAGGGGGTGGGGGGGGGGGGGGGCTTGCGTTTCTAATATGGGAAGCCTGACTGGAGGATGATTTATACAATGTATCCAGCAGCCTAACATTGCTTCATGGTAAATATTCTTGAAAATTTAAAGAAATATATCTCTCTTCTTTATTTGATCCTTGAAAACCCCCGAGTTTAACATCCACCTATCATTTTTCATAAGAAAAGAGGTATTTCGAATTAACATAGATACACAATTCACAATGAAGTAAAACATGAGAGTAAAGACACACAAACACACACACACACACACACACACACACACACACACACGACAAAAGAAGACTGGGCACATTTTGATTAGAACAGTGTATGTTAGATCTGTTTGTAACAACACAAGCTACATGTACATTCCTGTGAAACTATAATGTTATTCTATAGGGGAATTTCATCCTCTCCCAATACACTTCATTTTCAAAACACGCTGCATATTATAATCACGAGACCTGGGTCCCGTTTCATAAAACTTGTTATCAGTGACAACTGCCACATTTCTGTGACAAATTTGCTCTTGGCCGATCAGATGCAAGGATTTCGGTAGATTATAACAACTATGACAGCTTGTCACTGATAAGTTTTATGAAACGGGGCCCTGATGTGAGATTAGTGCGATGATGCACTCCATTTTATATCACTTGTAAGTAAACCAATTAAGGGGCAAAATGGTTCGTTGGGTTTCACTGTGCATGCAGTGGTCCTTGATTTCAGTCGTTTTGATTTACGAATCATGACGAATTTCGAAGAATTTCGCCCCGCATGTACGAGTCTGGTGGATACAAAATTAATGTGAACTGGTTTCGTGAGGACTATAAATTGTCTCATCTGTTCTTCAAAGACTGTGGTTGCTGTTGCTGCTTTTTTCAAACATAAAGACAGAAATCTACCTTAAGACTCCGGGAGGTACGTAGTCTGGTTTCGATGATCAATCAATCACACGCGTGTTTCATTAGTTCGTGTGAATGATATTTAGTGCTGATGGAGCTTCCGGGGAGGTTTTTTTTTTTCAGTTGTTGTTAATCTGTGTAATAACCGGTGCGAGTTCTCTGCGGATGTAAAGCACTTTTCATCAACGCAGTTCGCTTTAATCTAAACATAGCTGCTTATCTCTCAGACACATTTCTAAACACGTGCCAATTCGTGTATCCGTCGCGACGAAAGGCAGAACAGGAATTCAAATCCTACATCATGCTCATCTGAGTAACGACATGTACACACTGTGAAAGATGTCAAAAAAAATAAATAAATAAAAATGATGAAGATTCTGATTCATATCATTTGGTTTAGGGTGTACAAAATGCACTGGTTCCTTCGCTGTGTTTTAACTATCGGCTTCACCATTTTGGAATAAAACGCAATGCAAATATAATGAAAACCTTTCCATGAAAGCAACACCACCACAACAGCACACCAATGACACTATAAGTATATATACGTACATAAAATAATTAGTTAATATTAGAGTAGTATTATTTTTCTGTAATTTCATTGACATTCAATGGGAATAAAGTAAGTAATCATAACAAGGGTGTCTCGTATAAGACCGGCATGTTGGAGTGTAACCATTCCTCAAAGAAGCAGAAGCGATAGAAGAAGAAAAAAAAAAAAGGAAAGAAGAAGAAAGAAGAAGAAAAGAAGAACAAAGAACAAAAAAGATAAAGAAGAAGATGACGAAGAATACCGCAGAGAAAGAGAGAGAGAGAAAGAGAGGGAGAGGTAAAACTCCTTTTTTTTTTTAAGAGAAGCCATGTGTCGTTATCAACTTCACTGCCATGACACTTCCGATTTCAGTTTATTTCATCTGCAGTCGAGAAAATAAATAGTCGAGATCTCTCGGTTGTATATGGGGCACGCGCGTTTACCTATCACTCCATTAGTCTGCCCCTTCGCCAGCTGTGTCCTCCACGCCCGTGCACGCCCCACGCGGAAATGCATTTAGACCGGGAGATCCAGTAAATGATAGTTTACAAGTACTGTACCTATTTTTGGCCGAATACCCCTACGCCGGTAGTTCGGGAACCTTTCTTGAACCCGTAGGCTTCGGACACTCTCTCTCTCTCTCTCTCTCTCTCTCTTATACTTTATCTAATGTTTTCTATCTACCTCTATCTCTCTCTTCAAGAATTCCACTACATCTCCATTCCAGACGATTTTCACAATTTCATATATCATGTAGTACTCAAATCGGCCGCTACATTTATAGATTTGTGAAATTTATTGGGTCCTTGAGCAGAGAAACCGATACTCTGGGGAAAAAAAAGCCTTACACAAATTACACTGAACAGTGTTGATGACATAGGAGCCTCATATATTTCAGAAATGTAGCAGTGTAATTCCATTGCAGTACCGCTTGCTCAACACGTTCACCTGTGTATAGAAGCTATGCATGCCTTCTTCTTCTGTTCTGCTTCCTTGAGCCTCAACTCATGAATTCTTATGGTGAGGCTGCTATGTCATCATCCTTGTTCATTGCAATTTGTTATAAATTTTGGAAAAATTCTTTTTCCTCATCCCTATCACTATAACTTCTGAATCTCTGTACTCAGTTTAACCACTTTACAGTTGTTCAAATGTAAAAGTCTGAAAATCATCTGGAGGTCTCCTTTAAGTTACAAACATCCCACGTGTTTAGACAATCATTCCATAATGACTTCGTTCAGGTCCTCAAATCTGCGTCCGTATATGAAGCTTATATGCACGTACGCTGACAGTCAAATATTTCAAAAGTGCGTTCGCATCTTGAATCTATTAAAGTTGTCTTTAATACATTAGAAATCTACTGAAAGTTGTCTTTAAAACATTAGAAAGTATGAAAAGTACATACAGGCTGATCATTTCAATTTACCATACACGTGAATAGTTTCAATCAATAAGTGACGTCTGCTGCCTCATTTGTCCTCTCTACTTCTGTTTTCGTTACGTTCTTCTTCAAAATCTCTAGGTCTGACTCTCGGAAAAGTTCAAATGTGTTTGCTGCTTTCAAACCTTTAAACGACATCAGGATTTCGCGGCCTGTATCGAATCCGTCCGCATCATCGTTACCACGTGCAGAGACGCGCCGAAACCTCGATGTGTTCATGACAGATAAACGAAAGCTTGACGCGCGAAAATTCAGATCATCTGTTCGTGACGCAACTCCAGAGGATGAAACAAAGCCAACAAATTAAACACAACAACCACAACAACACCAACACATGAAATACTGGGCAAAAACTGCGTCAAGCTCTCGAATATGATTCACCGTTATAGCGAACGACAATTCTCTTGGTGGCGTCAGCCTGATATCGGTGAGTGAGACGTAGATACAGGAGAAACATGAGATACAGAGACAGAGAAAGAGAGAGGGGGGGGGGACAATTTCAAATTTCCACTTTGCATAGTCAACTCCACGGCATTGTACTTATATGTGACAACTTTTCTGCACTTTTTAGGAATGAGTAATAACCAATAAGTTTATACAATGAAGTGGGAAATCAAAAAAAAAAAAAAAATGGGGCTAAAATACGGAATACTGGTCATATGGTAAGTACCCCCCCCCCCCACGATCCCCCGAAAATTTCCTAAGTATGACCTTGAAAGGCACAATAGCATTGTCTGTTATACTCGCCAGTGGTGACTTTGGCGTCGCCAGGACAGGCAAATGCAATGATTCAGCAGCTTGTCTGACACGAAATGCGGTTAGAGAACAGTTCGAAGCTGGAATCATCGAGCTACAACAGTTCAATGGTAGAGCTTTCAATATCAAGAGCTGGTGAACTCTATAGCAAGTTGGAAAGTGAAACTAGTTTCATCCCGTCTCAATGCATGAGTTGGCCGCACACACAAACCACAAGTCAATTTCTAAATTGATATCGCGGAGATTAAAGTGGGTGTTCTGCGAGCAACATCATTGAATGTTTACTTCTCAGGCAGAATTTCCCTGCCAAAATGTCTGGTCTGGAGTGATACACGCTGCCAAAAAAAAAAAAAACCTCTACGACCCACGAGGTAGTCATTCATTTACAAAGTCACTGGGGATCACAGACCTTACGATGTGATAAAAATATATTCTTGTGCCAAAATTAGGCAATGATACAGTTATGTCAGAGGCGCTTAGGATAATGTTCTCTAATTGATTGGTTCAAATGCAAGCTCGTGTTCTACACCTGCAATTCCAAGTGTTAATAAGTGTGTGTCTTCCTTTGTTCATTTACGTGTCCGTCGAACTTCTAAATATCTCTAGTTATCTCCAACATTTTTCTTTACCCATTATGATTATTACCCTCTCATGCAGTTGAGTTTACATTCGACTTTTTACGAGAGGTATAGTGAAAGGCATGATGATAGGGCAGTATACTAGTAACACATAAAAGTATATTAGAGATCAATGCGTTACAGCTGGTTCAGAACGAGTACATAATAAATGTGGCTAAACCATATCCAGCGTATAATGTTCATATCTACTGATGAAAGTGACCGCTCAATTACGTTGGACACTGTCTTGTAGACTGTGGAGCCCCAATGTCTGAATATATTTCTCTGCATAACTACTGTGCTGATAATATCATATTATTGCAGTGTACTACATTCGGCATACCCTTGGTCACTGGCAATACTTTTCAAGACATCGGGTGCTTCCGCAAGTGACGAGGTCAATGTAACATTGCTCCTCTACGCGTCGCCGCTGCCAAACGGAGGGGATGACATGCCTCCAGATACTCTGCTCTCATCTACGGATGATAAGGACGGGTCAGTTACGTAACATCTATAGCCAAGGAGACTCTGTGGGCGTGGTCCGAGTTACATGATTAACATTTACATACGCAAGCCATAAGTATGATACCAAAGAGCTCTGAGAGCATGATGAGATAACGTTTAAAGATAGCAGTCCAACATTATAAGAATGTGTAAGAAGATAACGTTGCCCCCATGATATCCGAGTTATGCGTCCCATATGCAGCTTAGGCAATCGTGTATGTGCGTGTGTGTGTGAGTGTGTGTGTGTGTGTGTGTGTGTGTGAATGTGTGTGTGTGGTTGCTCTTGTTGGACACACTTTAAACAAAGGGAAAATATCGACTATAGGTTTAAGGTAGGCCTTAGGGTAATTTGGTCATAGAGCATATTTTTTTCTTATTGTTTTCCCCGCCACATATCCATGTATAGCAGCAAAAAAACAAAACAAAACAAAACAAAAACAAACAACCCCCCACCAAAAAAAAAAAAAAAAAATGTGTTACGTACATAAATTGTGTCAAATTCTGTATATCTCATGGTGTCCATCTACGAGCACACACATAAAATACTTATTGCAGATACTGGTAGGCGTACTCCCCTAATACTGTTAACTTTCCTATAGAGAATGTGTATGAAAGTAGAAACAATATAAATTCCAAACAGAGCTGAATCCTTCAATAGACTTTCCGCACGTTCCATTTCTTGCGGGGTCTCATACAGGGATGGTGCGTCAGTGAAATCAAACCACGTCGACAAATTACTTCTCATTAACTCTCAGACGACTTGCCAGTGTAGTCTAAAACCTTCATCCCTATTCATACTGGGGGTGGATCTAGAACAACGGAGACTATTTCAACAGAAAGAACCTTGAAAGGTTGAAGTGAGCATTTCAAATTTTTCACGACGGCAGAGTGACATGAAGTGAATTATGTCTGAAAAATAGACAGAAATAACATAATTAGTCAAGAAAATTCATCCGTGTGATATAGACAGTCTGGTATTACAGACTAGGGTAATGAAGGGCTATCGGGGGGCGCCGTGCATACCTTCACCCGAATATGGCTGGCGTCACGCTCGCGGCGAGTAAAAAAAAAAGTACATACAGACAACATCCTCATCAATGCTCATTAGAACCTGCACCTAATTCATGCTCATCACGGAGGTACGGCAGGGAGCCATAGCATGTTGGAAGGCGTTGGCCCGGAGTTGGCAAAAGTGTTTTTGCGATACATTGTACAATCATTTGTACTACAATCCTTATAGCCACTCAAGGTGGGCGTGTCGAATGATTACTACTAGTAGACAACACACATTTATGATACATGATTTTATGTAAGGAGCTGATTTAGATATCTGATTTAAATACTCTCTCCAGTAAGGGAGCGAGCTTATTTAAATACTCTGGTTTAAATACTCTCTCTCTCATATCTTTTCTATATGTTGTGTGAGTCCATGGAAACTGAAATGATAATTGACGGCGACGCACGCCCTCTTCGTCGATTTTCATACAGGTCATTGAATCAGATTCCTATCAATGTCATCAGACAAGACTTAGTTAGTATATAATGCATAATAAGGTGACAAAGATCACGCGTCAAGCGGAAGTAGAAGAAGTGCTCAGCATCACAGAAAAGGCCTTTACCGCAGTGACTACTGCAGCTGATGAAAGCAGGGGGGGGGGAGGGGGGCGGGGGGGGGGGGGGGAGGTGGATTAACATTAGAGTACGAATAAGTGGAGGAAAAAATGGACCAAAGAGCAGAATTATTGGTATGTCAAGAATACAATGCGGACGAACTGTACGGTAAAACATTATACTGCGCTGACAATTCGCTGAGGGAAAAACGATTAATTCATGAGTGACACAATATGATGATGGAATGTCTACAATGAATAAATAAAATGCAAAAATTATCGATGCAACCCACTAAACACAATCCCTTCAGCAACCAGGAAACCAAAACTGCCATTATACTTTAGGCTCTTTCCTGTCACGTTATTATGGCATTAAACTGCAATAATATTTGAGCATCTCCTGCCTACAAAGAGGAAATATAAATGTCGTTGAAAACGCACCGGAAGAACTCTACAAACAACTCCATTTCCTGTCAAATAGGCCTACCCCGTGTCAAAATAATTTGGACCACAAAATGTTCATGTTCACGCTTACTACGAAGTGTCCGTATAAAACGTTGCTACAAGACACCCCCCCCCCCCCACACACACACACGCACATAGACACAGACACGCACAGACAGACACAGACACAGACACACACATAGTCACATGATGCACACAAACAATGACAAGTTAACCATAATTAATTATCAAACTCTAAACTTTAGTGGATATTTCATGAACCTGGTAATCTCATCCACACAGTCACGCTATAACGCTTTCACACTTACAAGCATAATCATGCACACTATATATGAATCATGATTACTCCTGAGCGACTTTAGGAGATTGCTTATACCCTGGCGAAAAGGGGTCTGTTCAGTGAACTCAGCCCTCTCAAAACGTTTACAAAAAGAGGTCTGGTACCCCCTGATCGGAATGGAGCCATCCCAGGGAAAAAGGGGAAATGTTCGAGGGAATACCCATCCAGGAAATTGACCATGACCGATTGAATAAATTCACTTATGACGCATCTATTATAGACTGCCACCATGAGGTCAACACTTGCCACACAAAATTGGGAGAACTTTCTCCGACCGTGTTTCAACACAAGATAATATTCTGGAGGACATGAACTCATTGTCGACACTCTCTAAGATAACAAGACTTAGGTATAGACATGATAGACGTGTTTTATCAAGTCTCGAAGCGACTCAGATAATCCCATATCATTCTTATTTCATATAACATTCACAATTTCACTTGAAGCTGTGAGGTTGAGGTTGAAGGCTTCTGCGTATGGTATTAATTTTTGTATGTCACGCCATATCGTCAATTTCTGGCTTTATTTAGAAGCTGACGAAAGCAAACAGCCAACTTTTGATTGAATGAACTATATTTGTTGCGACATTGAACAGGTCCTCTAATTGAATAAGGCGACAAGTGTTTGGCAGGTATAGTGAAAACACGTTCTGGCTCAAAATATCAGAAAATCGCAGGTATGACCGTCGTAGCCAACATAAGGTATATCTATATAATTTCATTTCACCACCTTCGAAATCTAATTACTTACAAATCCTAAACGAAATAACTCACGTGACGCGGAGCGAATTCTCGTACACAGGAAGAGCAAAAGAAAGTTTCAAAATCAACACTATCAAAGTCGATGTCAGTATATATCAAAATAACATGGAAGCTTTGAAAGCAAAAAGAGTAAAATTCTCTTTTGCATCTTTTGCCTTTCTTTCTGATTCTTGATCATTACCATGTTCAGTGGAATTAATGTAAATATTTCATGGCGTGTGTGCAAAGAAAATGGAAACTGCACAACCTTGAATAGATAATGGCCGTATTGCTATACGGAATGCTTGGCTGTGATGTGGTTTGGGTTCAGTGGCTGGATCTGCACACGGGTTGAATACGTCTACAACTATGATTATGCTACTCTCTCTATATCATCATTATTACCAATGAATAAACTGGGATATTTATCGTTAGATAGTGTGGTTTGGCCTTTTTCGTTTTGCTGCTCCGGTTTCTTTGATTTTGTAGCCAGGCCTATTTATTTCACCTTTCGCCTTGGTAAGTGAAGCGCTTCATTGTTTTTACACCGCTGGAGAAATAACAACAACGAAACAGCTTGAAAGAACTTACCAAGGAAACTCCCAAACAAACGCCAAGACGGATATTGGCAAGCATATTGATGTTATCCGGAGTTCACTGTGCGAAACCCCAAGTGCACGCCCGGAGTCTTGAGCTAAATAAAGAGTTCTTTGTTGCAAGAAATCGCTAGATCGAGGCACTAGGGATCTATTCGTGGCCGTCGAAGTTTAAAGGGAGACATGAGCAGCTTTAATAATCAGCGGCGGATGTCCATGCCCACAGTACAGGGCATTGGCTGCAGCATATTATATTCAAAACATAGTTTTCACGCTGAAAAGCAATTCTAGGCTAGTGTACTGAAATCAATTCATGAAAGTTTTCAATAGCTCATAATTATCACAATTGGTTCGTGTGGCTGAAAAAGGAAGAATCTATCACATAGCCCCCATATCATGGCTATAAAACCATTTAAAGGGGAAGGCTAGTAACTGATCAGTGGGAATCAGTGGACATGCTGGGAGATGATTGTTCCAATCCTTATGGGATTCATTCAAGAGTTCATTGTATATCTATTGTTGTGTGAAAATGATTTGCTTCAGAACGGTCTCATATTCAAGTAATGTGCAGATTAATGCTTCCAGGTTAGCGTCCCTGGTCAGTGACGGAGCATTAATCTGCACATTACTTGAATATGAGACCGTTCTGAGGCAAATCATTTTCACACAACAATAGATATACAATGAACTCTTGAATGAATCCCATAAGGATTGGAACAATCATCTCCCAGCATTTCCACTGATTCCCACTGATCGGTTACTAGCCTTCCCCTTTAAGAGATTTCCGACTGTTGGTGATCTGTTAGGCTCTTAATTTCGGATAATCATCGAAAGTGTTAAAGAGGTATAAAGACAATTTTGTTTTGAGACAAAAGAATCGCTTACCCCTTATTGTCCTCATTATCTTTAACAGAAACACGTTACAAATTTCTGAACGAAATGACCAAACTAATCATGTACATGCTTACGGATGACCTGTATTTGAACAGAAACACTGCGTGACGCAGACACATGGAGGCTGATCTACAGAGCACTGATCTAAGCACAATGGTGATGACGAGGAGTATTCTCACTCTCGAAAACAATTCTCAGTGCTTATTATAGTTGATGCAAACACGTGCATCCTAATGAGGTGTAATTAAAGGAAATTATTCATGGTTTTGTGGCTAGGACATCTACCGTATCATCGTGGCCACGTGGCTAAATCTGGAAGTGGCTTGAGAGTAGATGGACAATGATGGACATGATAGAATGGTCATGTTTTGTTGGACATAAGTGTATATTGTATGCTGTCGAGACGAACATCGAGCGTGTAAAGGGAAACATTATACAAAGGTACATTATTTACACATCAGAATTGAACATCAGACATAGCAACCATTCCTTACTTTTCAGAGTCTATGGACGTTTATATTAAATTCTTCCACTTCCCTATCATAAACATGTGCAATGATCGAGACGCAACCAGGGACACAGGTTCGACTATTGTGACTAGCATAAAAAGAGTGTGCACTATAGTCTACTTCTGCACGTAAACGGGGGATTGTTACGGCACATTTTGGTAAATTGCACATTTTGGTAAATTACCAAAATATGCAGTTAACAAAATGTGCCGTAACATAGTTACGGCACATTTTGGTAACTGCACATTTTGGTAAATTTACCAAAATGTGCAGGACATTGACGGCACATTTTGGTAACTTTCTGCTCCTCCACAATCATCACAAAATTGTAAGTGCAGTTGGTTTTTGTTCCCACCGAATGAGTTCAATAGCGTAAAGGCCGTGTCACATGCACCTTTCCGGGCAAGCTACGCAGGCTTGTTGCGAGTAAGGTTTTTCCAGCACGCAGGAAAATTATCTCGCCCGTAGTTGCCCGGAGCTGCGCACGCAAATCCGATTTACCCGCAGCCAAATTTTGAGCAGCACCTCGCAGGCAACTCCCACGCAGGTACTTCGCAGTCCCCTATGCGGTCAGTGCGGCCAAGATAATGATATTCTGTCATTTCTGTTGGACTTCTGCCATTCCTTTAGATGAATTTCTGAGTTGTCAGCCCCCACGCGCCTGGCACGCAGGTCACACAGAATACCCGCAAGAGCAACATAAGTAGCACGCATCCAGCAAGTAAGACACATAATATATGCACAACTCGCGCAAATCCTTGTCCGCAAAAAAGGATTTGCGTGTGCACCTCCGGGCGACTGCGGGTGAGATACGTGCTAGGTACTGTTACGTGAAGGTCATCTTCGCAAGTCGCACGCAAGGCTTGCCCGGAAAGATATGACACGGCCTGTAAGGCCGGGTCACACCTTTCCGGGCAAGCTACACGGGCTTGTTGCGAGTAGGGATTTTTTCAGCACGCAGGAAAATTTTCTGCGGGCGGACAAGAATGTTTACGAGTTTCGCACTTGTGTCTTATTTGCTGCGTGCTACTTACCTTCTACTTGCGTGTATTCCGTTTGACCTGCGTGAGAACTTTATACCGTATCTGGGGAAGTTTGACTTGCGGGGAAGCAAATTTGCTACCCGGAGCTCTCCACAGTTGGTCCGCACCTGACAGTACCTAGCGCGTATCTCGCTTGTATTTGCCCGGAGGTGCGCACACAAGTCCGATTTACCAGCAGCTAAGTTTACAGAATGACCAAAACTTTTTCCGGGTGAGTCGTGGGAATTGCCCGCAGTGGTACAAGCAGAACGCCAGTAGGAGGCCCTTAGCGGCAGCACCTCGCAGGCAACTTCCATGCATGTATTTCGCAGTCCCCGTATGCGGCCAAATTAATGACATTCTGTCAGTACTTAGAGGAATTCCTTCACTGAGTTGTCAGCCCCATGCACCCGGCACGCAGGTCACACAGCATACCCGCACGAAAAGCAATCGCAATAGCTTACTCGAGCCTTCAGCTCGGGTGAGCTAAATAAGTGTCTTTCCTATCTTTACTGCTGTAGCAGGACCATATTACCTTAACTCCTTGACCGTATTATAAATCTCAAGCCCATCCATGGGTTTTTAGTTCAGTTACCAAAATGTGCAGATTGTCCAAAATGTGCAGGCAAATCCACTTTTAACTGCACATTTGCCAACAGTTGATCCCATCAGGTATAGGTGCACTATCGGCACATTTTGGTAAATTACTAAAATGTGCAGTTACCAAAATGTGCCTTCACATAGTGACGGCACATTTTGGTAACTTGCACATTTTGGTAATTTACCAAAATGTGCCGATTTACCAAAATGTGCCGTAACAGGGATGTCCTAATGGGACAGTTAACACGGGTCAGAATAGATACAAACCTTGTACTTGTGATTTGAGTGATTTGTAGATTTGTCCACCGTTGCAGTAGTTTAAAGGGAAGATAAACCCCAAGAGCAATGTGGATTGAGTGAAAGCAACAAAATTAGTAGAACACATCAGTGAAAGTTTGAAGAAAATCGGACAATCGATGCAAAAGTTATGAATTTTTAAAGTTTTGGTGTTGGAACCGCTGGATGAGGAGACTACTAGAGGTTATGACGTATGAGTGGACAACAATACCAAGAAAATATAAAGAAAATTCTACAAAAATCCATTTTTCATGAAAATTACAAATTCCATCAACTTGATATTGACATATGTTAAGGGTAGCAATTATTCCCCCTGCTTTCTGAAAGAGGTTGGTCCATTGCTCTTTCATGATTCTAGAAAAGTGAATTTTTGTTGAATTTCCTTTATATTTTCTTTGTATTGTTGTCCACTCATACGTCATATCCTCTAGTAGTCTCCTCATCCAGCGGTTCCAACACCAAAACTTCAAAAATTCATAACTTTTGCATCGATTGTCCGATTTTCCTCAAACTTTCACTGATGTGTTCTACTAATGTTGCTGCTTTCACTCAATCCACATTGCTCTTGGGGTTTATCTTCCCTTTAACATACTTCACACGCGGGGGAAACTAATCACGTCACACTTCGATCAATATTGGAACTGGAAGCTACGAGGAAGGTCTTCGCACAGAGTGTTGAATCAAGGTTAACGCCACGAGTACGAATTAAGTAAGGGTATGAGTTAAGGATAAAGACAATAATGATTATCAGGTACTCTAACAGTTGAAAGAGGAAAACTGAGAGGACGAGCAAGGTAATTCGACTGCTGGATAAGGTTTCACTTTCAGTCTACTTCGGTGTTGATATCTTTTCTTTTCTTTTTTTCAGTAAAACCAATCTCAGTAACTTGGCGATGGATCTGCCACGTCTCCCCGATGTCCACAAACACCTTTGCAGGACCCCCAATCGGTCAGCACCTAGGTTGCTGACCTCACAAAACATCTGTGTTTGATGTGACCACTGGACAGTGAAGAGGTCAATGTCCTCGCTTTCTCATTTCTAACGGACTGCCCTGCATGTCCAGGTTACCACGTTAATTTCGTTGGGATACTAGAGACAATAGAACCACATTAACTACAGGTGACCATCAAGGATAGGCTGCGAGCTAAAGGAAATAAGAGGTCTGGACAACCTCGCACGGTTTGCTGGATCACGTGGGCCGTGTCAGCTCTGTCATGGAGCTACTGGCCGACCAAAGTGACAGACACATCCTATCCTCTGAATAGAAGCATCACTAATTAGTTAATGGGTTCTTCAATTAGATTTGACTGTATTACCCTGTGACCTCGATAGGGCCTTTGAGAATTTTATTAATATTGCAGAAATTGTAGTCCTTTGTTTATATCAATACGAGTAGAAGAAAAAGTAAGCTCAAGACACATAAATATATGAAGTGGTAGTAACGTTCGGGTAATCTTATAGTTTTTAAGTTTAAATCGTTAGCGTTCTATAGTCACAATTGGGATATCTAACCGAATAATGATTTTGTTTAATCTACTAAGATAACTACATGCCTAGTTCTTTTGTAATGCATGTAACAAGGAAACCTCAATTTCGACTACAGAGAAGCTCAGAATGTTTGAATGCGTATCACGTGATTAGTCAAACTTTCGTTCCATGCTTGCATCCTAGAATGCTACAAATAGATTCGCCCCTGCAAAAACAAAGCGACCGCTAATTAAATCAAGGACTGGTTAATTAGGTGTATGGCACATAACTCAGTGACCTCTATGCAGTCATAGCAGACAGTTGTGTTTACGATACGTACGGGTAGTTTATGCAATGCGAAGAATGAAAACACACAGAATGAGATAGAGGTGACCATCGAAATGTCGACCAGATTGGAAAGAGCTATATTAAATTTTCTCAGCTGATTTTTTTTTTCATCCAAATATGAAAACTGCGACATTCTTAAACATGTAGATTTTATTGGAAACCCACACTGAAAAGCTGACGAGGTTTTACAGTCTTATAAAGTCACTGCGTCCAAGGTATTGTACACATGCGTCAACCTCCTATGTACCCTTTCGAGAGGATCGATGTATTTACTACTTCTCGAGGAATTCCCACAGGGAAATGGCCCTTCCGATTTGCCGTCGTTTCCCTATCCCCACATGGCACGATGTATCAGCTTAATTGGCATGCTAATAGACGGGTGCATGATCACATTTACGACAGTCGGTACGATACCGATTCCCGACGGAACGACGATATCAAGCAAGTGCAGTCGAATTTATATGAGGAATTGAATGCTAAAAATGGAACGCATATGCATCGCGGCCAATATTTTATAAGGCTCCCGGATGCAACGGCTGCGCGTCAGATAACATATCCCGGATGTTTACTTGTCGTCGTCGTCGTTGTTGTCGTTTTTCTTTGTTGTTGTTGTTGTTCTTGTGGTTGTCGTTTTCTTCACGCGTCAGTGTGTTTCAATTTAATTCTTCTTAAAAATTTTGAGAGTTTACGGAATTATACATGAGAGAAACCGTTTCCCTGATCCCTTTCTGTAGATAGTCAATAATTATTACAGGTAAATCACATTCGTTTTATCTTTTACAGCATCAGGGCCTGTAATAAAACCTTACATACCAAATATCGGACATTCACACTCAGGAAGCCGAGACAAAAGTTGCTGTGAAGTATAGTCAGACCTTGCCTAGCTGACTGTAATACTAAATACAACTCCTCATGTAACGCATATGGGGTGTTTACGTGTGTGTATCTTATAGAGGTAATGCGATATGCTACATATCATAAATATCATCCAATAATGCAACTCTACCTCCAGTTTGATAAGGTATTCTATATCGTACTAAAGCCAAACAGGTGAACCATATACCCGAAACGTGCGAAACGACAAGTTTACTCAAATAGTGACCCTATCAATATGAGCTCAAATATTTCAGCCCGCATGGTCTGCGTCAGAGCTATACCCGTCCCTTTCGAGGTTCCGAATTCCTTTAAGACTTTGCCTGGGCCCCAAAAGGTTCCGAACAGGGTTACAGTTTCTTATTCCGAAGGTTCGTTATAATCCGAAAATGAAATAAGGTTCGTTATTCGGAAGGTTCGGTTATTCGAAAGGTTCGTTAATCCGAACTTAAGAAGTGGGAACATGATAAGGTTCGTTGTTCGTTTTAAGCCGAAAACGAAATAAAGTTTGTAATTCCAAAGGTTTATTAATACGCACAGGCTCTTTCATTTTCGAAACAGCAAACCTCATTTCATTCATTTCTGGATCAACGAAGCTTCTGAATGACGAACCTTATTTCATTTTCGGATTAACGAACCTGCGGAATAACGAACCTTTGGAATATCTAACCTTCGGAATAACGCCGCAAATGTTCGGATTAATGAATCCTTTTCATTTCCGGATGAAGATACTACTATATTTGAATTTGTGTGTTTGGAAATAACGAACCTTCGGAATAACAATCTTGCTCTTTTCATTTTCGGATTAACAAACCTTCGGAATAACGAATACCATCCCGTAGATGATGGTTTGAAGTACCCTAACTCAGTCTTATCCACCCGTTGGATTCCAATGCTTCATCACACGACTGCATTTTAAAGGAAAACATTTATAGTGAGAGAGAGAGAGAGTCAATATCCCAAAGTTCTGAATCAAAAGCAGTAATGCCACCTATTAGAGGCCCACAAAATTAATGACACGTCGTCGTCCGAAACAGCCACTGAGGCGTTAAGGGTTAATTCGAGTGACTGCCCATTCATGTCAGTCTATAATGTCAGTGCAGGGAGGTGATCGAGCCTCACCTCCTTGGTCATTGTCGCCAGGTCATGCATCCACAAAGTTATTAGCACCAGGGAGGAGTCGGTCTGTCTCCCCACCTCCCTGGTAACACTTCAGCATCCCAAGTTGTAATCATTACCAACAGTGTCAGAGGAACTCACAGGAGACCATACCACCAGAGACATGGGGAGGACATTCGATCGCCAAGGAATTATGGGGTCGCGTGTGTGGTGTCTCCCAGTGGAGGTAATAAAGACGCATACAAGTATATATAGTCTTGACTCTTTGAGTGCCAGGGGCAGCATATTCATACACAATGCCAATAGCTTTTTAGGATGATGGACACGAGAAGGTTAGGAACGCCGATGGGGATTCATGCGTTACATAAGCTGCTTCATCGTTGGGTTTCAACTGTTTTCTTTGGAGGAAATCATCAGGTTTAATGTGATCGTTACAGTAATTATTGCACACGTTGCTGTCTATGTGTTCTTATCAGTCATTGCTGATGAGTCACCGCGTTTTATCTTCGAGTGGTCTCGCAGTTGCATCGCGAAGCATAGTACTTCTGAAAAAAAAGTGCAATATAGCGTAAAGTAAGCCATCATGTGCAAAACATCATGGGATCGCAATAGCATCACGGGATACCCGATTTGCTCCAGGACAAGGTAGCATTAGACAGGCAGGAGGATACGAAGATAATCAAACATACACGTAGCTCAGACGGCAATACAAAGTAAAGTGAATCCTTGACTAACCCAGTCGCACTATATCTATACCATGGATAAGAAAATCACAGAATGAAAACATGTCAATCGTATCTGCCAAGATTTTAAAGATTATTTGTTTTTTGTTTTTCTTTCAACAACAACTTCAGTAACGATATCCACTGTCTTCAAAGGTGCCGGATTGCAAATAACATAGAAGTTTTGCATAATTTGGAGTGAAATTAGGCTGCCATCCAGCCATAAATAACGATATCAAGATCTGCATATCCATCAGTAACGTCAAAAAGTCGAAAAATGTGTGTAACAGTCGTGGACGTTTCGCTTTTAGTTTTACGATCTTTCCACCTGAGGTCATACCTCTAAGAACGGATGTTTTGGTCATTCGTTGCTAGGTATGAGCTCACATGATTTTGCTCGACGAGCTTCTCCATTTAGACCCTCACATAACAACTGGAGTCGCAAGATGGAACATCGCGTCATCCCCTTCTCCCCGAACCTGTCCCCCTTTCATCAACCCCTTCTCTCTAACTCAATTCCTCCCCTACCCCCTTCCCTAGCCAAGGATCCCTTAAGTGCCTCTACCAGACGGTCAGAAGAGAGATAACTTGGTGGCGTTGGCCTTTCAAACACGCAGGACGAAGGAACAAGGGTAATACAAACCAGGCCAGCGAAACTGATGGAGGGAGACATAAATGTCAGAGATCGCGAATTTCCTTTCAGTTGAGATTGAATAAAGATTAAGTGTGATGGTGCTTAATACAGACAAAAAGTTGTGATTTTTTTTTTCATCATCTTCAGATCCGATGGAGGTTTCAGCCTGTTTCAAAGGCTCCTAAACTGTTGCCATTGCTCCGTAATCACAGACATAAGGGCTTTTTACACTTGTAAATTTTTGCTTAGTCCCGTACCAACGGTGGGGCTAAGCCCCACCGTTGGTACGGGACTATCCTTAGCCCACTTTCTGTTTACACTCGTTTTTGCCAAAGTGGGCTAGCCCCACCGATAGTCTGGTACTATCTGGCCCTGCAAAATAGCAGGGTAAGGGCTTTTTACACTTGTAAATTTTTGCTTAGCCCCGGACCAACGGTGGGGCTAAGGGGGGAGGGGGGGGGGGGCCTTAGCCCCACCGTTGGTACGGGACTATCCTTAGCCCACTTTCTGTTTACACTCGTTTTTGCCAAAGTGGGCTAGCCCCACCGATAGTACGGTACTATCTGGCCCTGCAAAATAGCAGGGGTTAGCACCGCAATTGCGGTGCTAGCACCGCAATTGCGGTGCCAAGCAAGTGAGTGTAAATAGAACGAAAAAATAATCCTGGGCTAAGCGACGGAGACGAAGTGCGACCCTCACTGACCAATCAGAAACGAGGTAATCAAGTGCTGCCGGTGCGTGCGTGTACGTGTACAGTACACAGCGTAATTATGAATATTCATGTGGTTTGGAAAGTCCGGGGCTAAGAAATACGAGTGTAAAAAGGTCAGTTTTCTCCTTAGCCCCGGACAAGAGATAGTACGGGACTAATTGGCGAGTGTAAAAAGCTGAAAAAATTGGTACGGGACTAACGATAGTCCTGGGTCAGAGAAAGTCCGGGGTTAAGAAACACAAGTGTAAAAAGCCCTTAAGTGAGTGTAAACAGAACGAAAAAATAATCCTGGGCTAAGCGACGGAGACGAAGTCCGACCTTCACTGACCAATCAGAAACGAGGTAATCAAGTGCTGCCGGCGCGTGCGTGTACGTGTACAGTACACAGCGTAATCATGAATATTCATGTGGTTTGGAAAGTCCGGGGCTAAGAAATACAAGTGTAAAAAGGTCAGTTTTCTCCTTAGCCCCGGACAAGAGATAGTACGGGACTAATTGGCGAGTGTAAAAAGCTGAAAAAATTGGTACGGGACTAACGATAGTCCTAGGTCAGAGAAAGTCCGGGGTTAAGAGACACAAGTGTAAAAAGGGCTAGAGAGAACCTAAGCTTGCCTTTGTTGGCGGCGTGTGACCTTCTGGTCGGTATACAGCATGAAACAAAGCGAAAAGGGCCTCTGACAAAGGCTACTATTCCTCTAATAGACAAGTTATTGTGATCATGAATACAGACAGGAGATGTAATAGAGCCATGGATCAGCGGATGAGGCAAAAACTTCTCAAGCCAAAAGAAAAGCTTGGATTAAGAGGACAAAATCCCGCCTGTGCTCCCCATTTCCGTTGTCGACTTGTTTGAGACGGTTCATGACGTCGAACTGCAAATGAGCTGAAAGACAAGAGTCGGGCATGCCTCAACATTCTAGATCCAAAATGGACCTTTTTTTACAATATATAATGAGGGTATCAGTGTTTGTAGCTCCCTTTATGCCCATAGTCCTAGTTCTAGTTCCGTTAAAGTTTCAATGCTCTATACTCAAGACACTTCCTTTCTTTTATGAATAATGATGCAATAATTTGACATGGTGATTTTTTTTATAAATATGAAATGTTTACTTATAGGTGTAACATGTCCACAAAACGCTTGTTCTAAAAAGTTCCCGACGATTTTTCTACAGCACAAAATAATGGGGTGTTGCGTTGATTGATACACGTATTGCTAAAAAGTTAAGGTAAGGCCTAACCAAAGTTCAGAGGTACAGCTGAAAGGACTACTGGAAATTCCGACATTCAACAAAGCAAAGCACAAGAGGTTCATCTTCATGCAGTCCCTCAGAGACATATTAATGCGGGTATAACTCTAATTATGTACTGTTTGCATTACACTGGCTTTTCTATACAGTCAGAGTACAAACAAAATACAGAGAATGAGTGTTTTCAATCTATATAAAGGTTAACCTACTTTCGGTAATTGCTGGTACCTGAATTATGCCTCGATTTAAAAAAAAAGAAGTATTAACTATACCAAATGCAACTTACACGGTCTCCTAAACCAGAAAGGCAACAATCTTGATTATTACGAAAGTGGTCAAACGCATTATGATTACAAAAAGTGAAAGTACTGTATTTGATGATAAGTAATACTGCAATAAATTTGAATGAGACAAAGTAGGGTTCAAGTCAAGAGGTGGCCGACCTGATTTGTCTTTGTGCAGATCACTGACTTGTCCCACTGCGAGCAAAGACTTCTTCAACTTCAAGGAGACTCGTGGGACCTTCAGAACAACATCGAGTAATCTTGGCTGTGATAACGAGACGCTCCATCAATCAAAGGTCTTGCGTTTCCTTTCAGGGCGATTTCCCGCTTTCCACTTTTGATTTTGTACTGGCTGGAGTTTAATCATCGGTCACGCTGCAATAGCGATGGCAATGTCAAGGTCTCGTTGACGGCACCCTTGACAATACATTTTTTTTTTTTCACCACAGCAAGCACAAACGATACTATCGAAGGAGTTAATAGACCGTTACTGTCTGGTCTCAAGCAGTTTCGTGACAGGTGTGTTTTGTATGCTTCCACTACCGTTGTGAGCATGATTGAGATAACTAAGCAAAACAAAGGTTCTTAATCATTATCATTATTGATGAAGATATCATACACAGGTAAATATAATCAGCTCGCCTCTCTGTTTTCAATTTTCCCTTATTTCTCTTATTTCTTTGCTCTTTCTTTTCCTCTTTTCTTCTTCATCATGTCTTACCAACGTGTTTTTTAACAGCGAGTATACCAATTCCCCGACCTCTCTACCTCTCACCTATATAGATTGACCTATGAAAGTGGTAACCCTCATTCACAAGTAGGCCTTACACTAAAACATAACACCTTGTAAGCATGATCATTTAATACCGAAAGTGTTGGAATATAGCATGTTGAGGGTATTTAGTTTACGGCTATCTGTTTCATATCTTTGATGGTCATGCAATATTATTTTGAAGCTGCTGGTAAATGGCATCCGCTCTGCAGTGGAGATACAGCGTGTGTGCAACTCACGTGCGCTGGTCTACCCCCCCCCCCCCCCCATGGAGGCGTCATTCATTATACTGTAGCATTTTCTCGAGTAACGACTGCACATCCCATTATCAAGTAAGATCAAGACGATGTACTCCTTTCAAACCCAGCGCCTTTGCTCTCGAAGGAGGCTCGTAGTCTACTAATGGCGCTCTCATTCATGTATCAGTGATATTTCACAAAGTGATTATGCATATGATGCACGTCTTACTGGCAGCTATAGAAGCAAAATTAATGTATACGGGGGTCTTCGGGAGGTGGTCATTTCACGCGGGTCAATAAATGCGGGTGAGCCATACATAGGAGTAAGCACGGCCTCGGATGTAACTCTGCAAAAGGGGGTTGGGGTTAATCAGTAAGGGCATTTGCAGACGTTAACGCCACCTGCTCGATGATTTAAGCTCGAAAAAAGGTACGTATTATTGGACTACATTGCGGGTTGCTGATTCGCTACATTTTCATCACAACACAGCACATGCTGTAAGATGAATATTGATCGGGAAAACAAACCGGATTCGACGAAAAATCCATCCAACGAGTTCACAGCGAGGGCAGATGAGGTGGCGGGTGTGAAGAAAATTATTAGGTGGCGAAGGCGGTGGTGGTTGTATGTGTTATTCGCACAGAAGTAACATCCTCCCTGGCGTTGATGCAGGCGTAGGTAATCATCTGTCCGTCATCATGCATGGATATCGTCTTCGTGTGCTTTTTATGGTGAAGCTTGAAGATTATCTATCAGTGCAATAGGTTTCGTTCAACACCAATTTCCCAAAACAAGGAGAAAAAAAAGATCACTGAGAATCCTAACCCATCATAAAACATTCCCTTTTATCTTCTCACCCTCTATACTACCCCATACACCCGATGTCTTCTTTGACAGATTTACCAAAATCTTGCCACCATACAAGCCCTGCAAGCATGCCAAGCACCCTCTCCCCCATCCAAGGACCAATAAGTCAAAGACCTTCGCTTGGTAACGATGGTATCATCAACAGAGGTGGAAATCTCAATCCCTGGTATACAGACTGTTTGTCGTTCACCATGACCTATGAAGTTCGTCGTGATCTTTAACAAGACAGGAGCAGTTTCTTTCTATTTTCCTTGGTATCTAATTCTTGTCGTACCTTAACCCATACACCCGGGAACCTTGTGGGTCTTTTGCAAATGCAAAGTATACGCGTGAGAATCTTATGAGGAATTTGACTGTGAAACCTCTCTCTCTCTCTCTCCATCATAAATTACACACACACACACACACACACACACGCAAACACCATTCCATGTACTTTTATCTAGTTTAGATAAAAGATGTCTACAATGTTTATGTTTGATGGAATCATTATAATAATCCTTCAGACACCCACATGTAAACTCGAGACTCGTCTCGCTTGACAAATTCCCTTGACCGTTAGGCACCCTAGACATGCCTTCCCCATCACCAATCCGTCATGCGAAGTCCTCAATCAGAACTAACGAATATTGCACGCGTGACAATCACATTGAATTGCTTTTCTTTCCATTCAAAGTGTAATTTTTTTTTCTATTTAATACTCAGACATCGGTTGCTGTCTTATTTACTTATTTACTCCTTACTAGTAGTGTTGTCACATTAATAACAATTATCGCTTGGTGTGTGTTAAAATAGATCTAAGTAATATAAAATGAATACATTGATTAACGTTATTATCGTTATTTTCAAACGCATGGCCGTCATTAATAACTTCTTCCTCTAAACAAGAAACCGATTCTATAAGACAAACCGAGTGTGTGCTTAGGGAACCCAACAAAGCTATGTATCCACAAACTGTATGGATAGACAGAGATACATTGTACGAGAGAATAAAGCAAACGTATCATGCAATATACAAAAATATTCTTCATGCATTTCTCTATTTATGTATTCATTAAATCATTCATTAAAAATAAAGAGGTGTAGCCTATGCTGCTATAGGCCTACATAATATACGCGTAAAATGATATGATATGCATGTAATATTATAAATATTCTTCTTTTTTTTTTCTCTCTCTGTATACCTATAAATAAATAGATAAATATAAATATATGTATATATATATATATATATATATATGTATATAATACACACATTGTATATATACATGTATATATATATATATATATATTACAGACAGAGAGAGAGAGAGAGAAAGAGAAGGAGAGAGGGAGTGAAGATGAGAGAAATGCAGAGAAAGTGAAGGGAGAAAGGAAATGTTACTTAGATTAGGGAATCATGTGACATGTGTAATGCCAAGTTCCGACGGGAGACCTAACTCGATTAAACCATTTGCATCGTCCGGATACAGGGTGTCGAGATCAGGTGATGATCACATCTGTCATATGTACATATAATAGTTAAGACCTAATATTCATGACAAATAAACATAAATATAGGTATATATTGTATGTATAATTATATGCACTTTTCTGAAAAAAAGAAGAAACTGTGAGAGGAATAATGATGTCAAAACCACGCACCATTTTCTCCTTCCTTTCTCATTATCCTATATTGGCCTATCAGGGCCGCATGCACTAACCCATTTTTCTACTGGTCCGACCTGTCTGTCGGTACCACTATTGGTACCTAGTTTTTTCATATTCTACTGGTCTATTCCTGAAAAATATACAGGCCCTACAGTGTTTTACTGGTCGGGGACTGTCAGACCAGTGCTACAGTGTGCATGCAGCATTGCATATATCAATATGATTATATAAAACATGTAGGGCCTATACTCATATGCATAAGTATAAAATATAAAACATATATATTTTATACATGATTAATATTGTTCTAATATACAAACATAATTTCTTATAATCAAATCAAATATTTGTATCATTGTTGTTATTAGTCTAATAACTATTTTCATATACTAGTATACTCTTGCCATTGTAATCATCACCATTGTCCTCTGTGACCTCTCAGTCTTTCAAAAAAAAAGAAGCTACATACTTTATTATGTAGAAAATGTCATAAAAGAAAAATGACGAAATAATTCATACCCGAGAGAGCTGTGTTTATTTTCTTTCTCAATCACTTCATAAACTTGAGGAGAATATCATCATCGGGATAGACAACTTGGATTGTATATTTCTGGATTCTTTTCTCTCTTGATTTGGTTTTATCGAATTTTAGTTCCTTTTGTAGCACTTTATTTTCCATTTTTCTCTCATACGACACTTGTGAATCACTATACCTACCTCCCCTCCCCCTCAAAAAAAAAAAACACCAACAAACAAAACACACACACACACACACACACGCACACACACACACACACACACACACACACACACACACAAAGAAACGTACCAACTCTTGCTCATGTTTCATCTTGCATACGGTTTGGGATTATATTTGCATTGTTATTTTTGTATAGAAAGTGACGAATTATTTTGTTAGTGATGTTCTCAGTTCTCACCCGATCAAGTTTCACGGTCTCCCTTCAATCTTACCCGCGACATACATTATTTATACATGGCACACTGATACAGTATGCTGCGCGTCGATGAAGCAAAATAATGTTTCATTCTTCGGAAATTGGAGTCGGTAAATCCTTTCTCACCCTTCACGTTTCATTTCCTCTTTCCCGCTCATCCCCGATACACGCATGACTGATGAAAATAGTCTGCGTACAAGGTCAACAATCGATTACTCATCAGAACTAATGGTATCTTTATACCTCGCTCACGACGAACGTGTCTTCCCCGCGAATCCCCCAACGCTCGATCCTCTGCTATAAATATCGATCAGACCTGCAGGCAGGGAGGGACCAACCTGCTGCCGGTTCCCAGACAATACTATCCATGACAATGAACCTAGGAAATGATGACGAATATATTAGAATATTCTATTTATCAAGGTGAACGAAGGGCACGTATAAACATGGAATCTCATCTACACTGCGTGCGACCACGGAGCTGAGCCCAGGGGCGCGTCGCATAAAAGTTACAATTATGGTAACGGTAACTTTGCCATCCATGTCAACAATACTCAACAGCCAATCAAAATCAAGAATTCCATGGAAGTTACCATTGGATGGCAAAGTTACCATAATTGTAACTTTTATGCAACGGGCCCCCTGGTGTGACGGAAAAAGCATTAGCCACCACTGTTAACAGATCACAGTCACGCGTGACGATCTTGAAATAACGAGTCTGTTCTACTCTTCCGTGTAACTGACTCATCCACTGGCTTTTCGCTCTCATTGATCCATGAAATATTTTCATATTCATCTGTCAATATATCTGAAAGAAAGCTATGGGAAAAATTCGTCGATGAGTATGCATCGATGAGATGCCCAAACACCACAATATTTAGAAGAAGGCAAGTAAAGAGAGCAGGTTAAACAGCAGACATGACATCAGTGTGATTATTAGGTCAAATATCCGAAATGCTCGGACGCACAGGTCATGAGTACCTGAGTCACTGGAAATATTAACGCTGGAAAAAATTAACAAAGAACCTTTTATCAAAAGGAACCCTCTATCCCCCCCCCCCCCAAAAAAAAAAAAAAACACACACACACACACACACAGAAAACAAAACAAAACAAAACAAAACAACAAATAAAGACTTCAGAATGAGGAGAAAGAATGATCATTGAAGATGTACAGAGGATCGAGGAGGAAGGTGAAAAGAAAAGAAGGCACAGAAGGAGATGAAAGCTATAACAAGGGGAAAGGATGAGGGAAATTAAGCATTGTTAAGAGGATGGTGTGACAGCTAGGGGAGAAGGGAGACAAGAAGATGGAAACGAAGAAATAAAGGTACGTACGTATGCACCGGCGGATATTTCGGCAGGGGCTTGTTGCTGTGGTATCAGATCATCCTGGGCACCAAGACCCCCTCCTCCACCTCCTCCTGCTCCACCTCCCGCAGGCCTCCCGTACCCTACCGGTAGTAATCCCACGAATGCAGACAATGTAAGGACTACGTAGATAAACGGGTAAATCCTCCATATACATGATATGACTGTGTAGGTTGACTCACGGAGCTCCATACTGATTGGTGTGTATTTCGAATGTGAACGAAACACAAAGTACCAGGAGTGATTATCGATGATCATAAAGAGGACGGTCACTGGAAGAACATCGTATGAGACCAATATTTTCCCGCATCAATCGGAGAGAAGATGAGTGTTATCAATCCACATGCACTGGTCAAAATAATTGTAGACCGCGTACTATCACATCAAACAAGGGCAGTCACATCTCGGAGACATAGTATCTTCGTTGCTTGAGTTCATGTACGACATCGGCCACGCTGACTCACTCCATGCATCAGTATTATGATGACTGCAAGCTTGAGCGTTACTGGGGTTGTGCAGCATGTTGTATTGACCGCCAACACTTCCCATCCGACGCCAACCATACCACTAAATGAATGGTCCTCTCCACATAAACCACAGCACACAAGACATTCAAACGCGACACGTACAATGTACACGGCGCATCGCAGCATACGAAGCTGCAGCTCGGAGGTTGTTCCCACAGATTTTACTATGCGAGCGATGGCCTGAGAAACACTTGAGCAGACGACGATAATTCGCTTTTCAGTGCGGTGTGTGCGCGATACACTGCACTGTACATAAATATCATATCAGCAGCTACCACTATGTTATCTCCTTGGTTTTCACAAGGAGTTGCAACTCCTTGGATAAGAGCAAGGAGGTACACTGTGAGCCGAGGACCTCCTTGGTTATTAAGGGACCTTCGAGGGTGGATCGTTTCGAACAATATTGAGACACACAACTATCTCGAAAACAGAGGCAAACTTGATAACCAGAACACTCACTACTGGTTCAAATATTAATAAATACCACATTCATGGCAGCAATCCTCTCTGCATGACGCTATAATAAGATTTTAACGAATGTTGCAGCTCTTTAACATTTTTTTTGAAGATTTTCAACTTTGATTCTGTTAAAGCATTATTATTATTATTATTATTATCATTATAATTATTATTTGCCATTTGTACACTGCTCTTCTCACTAACGGGGTTCAATCAAGATAATGACTTCTTTTGTATTTCCTCAGATATGGAAGACTTTTGTTTTCATACTTTTAAAGACAGAGAATGAGTTGCAGGCTCGGATTATATTTTGTTTTCTTGGAGGGAAATTGCCATTCTAATCATCACACGCGTCCCCATGTTTCCAGTATAATCACAAGTGCAACGAAATTCATCGCCAAAAACTTAATAAACAAAAAATGAGCTCACAGAGTTGCAAAACAGACGCATTGTGCTGGTAGGAAAACACAAAGTAATTGGTCTAAGTTCGCCTGCAATGAATGTAGGTCACATGACCTTGGCTTGGTAGAAAATAGTTCATAGCCTCGGGGACTGCACGACCTTGGTCATTGATAGTGTGCACATTCTGTTCTCATGTAAACAGACAAAACGGCTGATAATCGTAGCGATATAATACATACCACATCATGGCAATGTTGTCTCTTTCATTTTTCTCTTATTCCAGAAGATATCCGATATTCAAACGTGATTCCGTGAGCGAATCTTTTGTTTCGTGGAAACAGCCACCAATGGTTGGAGAAGTACCAGCACATTTTTTTTTTCCCCTTGTAATCCAAAGACTGTGATGTTTGCTAGCTACTGGCCGGGGAGTTTCAGTTCCAGTTTCAGTTTGTTTATTTATGCAAATGAAATTATTATGACAAAGTCAACAATCTTAACATCAAAATATACACAGGAGTATATTATGTGCATTATCATCGTAATCTTAGGTGTTGTGTATGTGGATGAGATCGTTATTAATAAGCAATACTCTTGACTTGGATCACGCCAAAACGGCCTCTAGTTAGGCCTACACTGGTTGTGAAAGTAGAGTTGGAGACACATATTCAGACTCCCTTGCAGCACCAACCAACTAATTATTCCTGGATGTCTGAATGTAATGATAGCAATACCGGTATATTTTTTATAAAACAACAACAACAACAACAACAACAACAACAACAACAACAACAACATATAAATGAATATGGATTCCCTCTGGGAAAAGCAGATTGTGTATTCTATAGAAGTAAATCTGCATCTACAGACATCACATTTCATGCTTTAATATATTACTGGTATATAAACCACAATTAAAACATTCTTATATTTCATTGATGCCGGTTTCCTTTGAGAACAAACAAACAAACAAACAAACAGACAACCCAATGTCTCAATTTCTCCTCAGGTCCGAGTGGAGATAGTGATCGGTATCAGCAGTATAGTCCTTCTCATGCTTATAGATCAAATTTCAGTTCGACCAACCAGACGGCGAAGAGAATGACGATGCCCTTCCAATTTCCATTTCGCTTTCTTTCATGATAAATGGCAGTGATTTTCAATCGTCTTCATTAAAAAGTTTATAATCTATCGCATAATCATAATATATCGACCCGTGCAGTTTTGTTCATGTTTGTCATTTATTGAATGTGTGCTTTTCTACATGCCCACGAATAATTGTAATCATTGATGAAATAAGAACACTCTGTATTTAGCCCGTTGGGACGAATCACAAGTATACTCGGGCAAAAGTCAAATGCGTGGTGTAGCAAAATCTGTCCGTCCTCAACGTATTCGTAAGTCTTCGGACGCGAGAGGTTTGATGTGCGCTGCTTCTCCATTGTCATGCGTCAAGCACAATTTTTTTAGATCGATCAAGTGACAAAGTGAGGCAAAGAAAACGTCTTCCCTTAATGATTATGCTTGTCCATCAAGTTGTGGTTAATTTGCTGTTTCATCCTTCCTATCTGTTTAATTCTCACTTCAGTCCGTCCAAGCATCCCGGTTCATTCAAGAGTATTTCCGTTTTATTGTCCATTTGGCGGGAAGAGGAAATTCCTTTAGGTTCGTTGAAGTTCAGATTCATAGAAAGACGGCAGCGAAGCCAAACTATGGGTAGATCAGCCTGCAGCTGCATGTGTTGTATGCGTACATGCACAATATTGATAACCTCTTTTTTTTTTTTTTTTTTTTTTAAGAAATCGGGATGAGTTACTGCCACTCATGTAGTACCCGCCAGGATCTTTAAACGGTATTGCGGCTGCAAATGCAAAACATTGACCTCTGCATGAGTTTTCGAGTTTCCGGCAAATATTGTATATAGCTGAAAGACGATGGTTGTCTTCCCATGGTTATAGGCCTATAAAATAGTAGAAAGACGTGGCATCCCAGTCATTCTGATCATTCTTTCAAGCCGAGAAGACACTTTCAAAGATATTGGTTTTCATGACTTGTATTTCATGTTGTTATTTCTCTTTTAATTTTCATGCTATAATCCATTTTTCGTTTATTTATTTAGGTCCTCCAATTTTTTGTCATTCTATTTTTTTTTTTCTAGGAACTGGACTAACATTTTCCCTTTGTATACTGACCGCGCTATTTGGGACCACATTTTGTTCGTTACATCATTATCATTATCATAATGATATCACAAAATATCATCTTTAAAAACACTAAATGTTATTCGCATGAGAGGTTTCCCCAAAAAGATTATTCTTGCATTTTCTGTGATCAGCATGTCTATCATAATAATTTATTTAAGATGGGACATTATCCTCTAATACGGTCTTGAATAGCGACCTCTTCATCAAACGTGCATGAAGGCCGCTTTACACTGCACATGGTCATCAGGGGTCACATCTAAAGATTACCCCTGTACCATCGCCCTAGTTATAATCTGGTAAACTGACCTCGAGCATTCAAAGTTCAGTGCTCCCCACATGAACTCAAACATTATAAATCGCACAAAATTGACAAGATCTAGATCAAACGTTTCTGGAACATTCCTGATATGACGTCAGAACATCATCTTGAATGACAGTAACCATGGTTAACAAACAAAACATATTCATCAAACAGGAGAAGGCGCGATTTTGATTTGAATTACTAATGTGTTGCATTGCCTTAATATCTTATGATGTCATATTTCAACACGATTATGATAGCAAAAAGAAGGGAAAGGGCATTACTATTCGGTGTTTTTTTTTTTTTTTTGGTGACTTTTCAATGTGATTTTTTTTTTTATATCCTTTGATTATTCGTCCGTTGTGAAAATGAATAATAGAATAATCATTCTCTGTCTGGGCGCGGATATCATGCTGTTATTTTCCAGTGACAAGGATACTGAATTAAGTTTTGAACAAAGATAACAAGTGCATTATAATCACGAAGTAAGAAAGAGAAAGTGTGACATCCCCGTTAGAATCAATTTCGAGACACCAAACACTTGATGTTTTCGAATTATGAAAATGTTTTCCAAAAGTATACTTGGAGACGTGGTCCATGCTGCTATGACAGCAGTCTTTTACAGAATTATATCCGCTTTACTAATAGAGGTTCGTGCGTATGCCAAGAAAAACATCAAAAGCTCAAGTTCTTGGCCTGATGGGACGCTTAAGTCGTTAAGTGGCTCATTCTGTCTGTTTCACCAAGAAAATACTGTCCCTCTGTCGAAATTTGTCCATAAACAGCCCCGCGGAACTGCAAATTAACCTCAGGGACAAACAATGCAAGACTGCTTTTCCTCCTTAAAATCAACCGTTTTATATCCTCCGGTCTGATGTGAGTGACGACAAACCCCCTTTGTTCTTTCCCAAAAGACCCATTATTTTGACCGACAACCAGCGCGGTCCCCGGGAATTCGCGAAGTCAACTGTGGAACTCCCAGATTGATGATAACAAAGTTGTGACGACACCCCTGGCTTGTGTTTCCGAGCGACAGGAAAAGGTCATCTGGGGTCAAGGAGTGTTTTCATCTTGATTTCGCGAGGTGTATCCTAGCATTCCGAACGGATGACTCATTCGTGATTTGCATCGCTGGGGACAAGCACCAAATTGTTCTAGAGGAGGCTGTCATACAATGAAGCCTGTGCGCGATGGCCGAAGCTTCGTGTATGGTTCCCGCAAAGGAATTAGGCTAGCCTCCTTTGTTTCTCGCGAGTTGTAATATGGTGTTCTTCGTTTCTGTGCTTGTCATACCACTTTTCTCCTCCTCTTTTTGTTTTTTCTACAGTCAAAGTCATTCTTTCTCATTCTCATATTTTTGAGGCTCGGACAACAAGGCAGTCTTTATCAAAGACCCTCCTCTTAGAGATAAGGTCAATTCACAGGGCCAAGCCCTGAGGAGATCACTAGGGGTGCACGTCATGAGCTTGACACCCAGTTACACTCATACAGCCCACGTCCACGAGCTAGATATTAATGAACAAGGCCCATGAGCTCGACATCAAGTAAAATAGGCCCATGAGCTATACGGTCCATTAGCTCGACACTCGGATAGGCAAATATTAGACCCATGAGGTTGACACTAGACAAACATGGTCCACGAGCTCGATACTAGGCAAAAACAAACAAACAAACAAACAAACAAACAAACAAAACAAAACAAAAAATGGCCCACGAGACCGACATTATACCTCACGGTGCTTGTACGCTGAGTGTCGGTCGCTCGTGGGCCTATTTCGCCTTAATGTCGAGCTCGTGAGGTGTATGACTCGTAGGCTGTATACGCATGGGCTGTGTGAACGGACCTACAGACTGTATTTTCAATGTGGAACTCGTGGACTGTAAGACTCGTGGGTGTCGAGCTCGTGTGATGACCCCACGAGATCGAGGGCCTACATGAGACATTTCTTGTGATTACGACTTTCATCATTATGATCTGTTGTTTTTATGGGATCTAGAAAATAAATGTACGGTGACAATGGTGGCATGATTTCGAATTACCGTACCAAAATACACGACTTTTGCAAACATCCTCTTTTTCTTATCTAAATTTTCTTTCTGAAAGCCAGTTGGAGCTAAGTCGTATAGGCCTAAGGCGGTGATAATATAAGCGGCTTTTCCAATCAAATGCAGTTTGGGCGAAAATCCCTCTTTCGTTAAATGACATATGCTCACAGTTATATACCTGATTATAGGATCAATCACCTGCAATTTTCTTGATTATATTACTTCGCCCCATTCGTCAAATTCAATTAGAGCATAGGCCTAACAAAACTTTATCTTTGTGGCGCAAATTCAAGCCTGAGAGAAACAAGAATGGCAAGAAAATCCCCTTTGCTATGTAGTGATACACCTATAACCGACTATTTTCAGAGGATGACATTAATTTCATTCTCAAAACATAGGAATTTTCC